>NC_043708.1:33341071-33438396 GCF_006229205.1 Suricata suricatta
CTGGAGCCAGAATGCCCAGGTTCCAATCCTAGCTCTGCCACTTACTAGCTATGTGATCTGGAGAACTTTCTTAGTTTCTCTGTGTCTTAGTTTGTTCATCTAGATCTCCAAACCTACATCTCCAGACTTGAGGCCTCCTCAGAACTGTGGTTTTATGTGGTAATTGCCCAGCTTCTCTCTCAACATGACTGTCTAAACAGTATCTCAAACAACAAAGAGAACCTGCCTCATTCCTACTCTGCCCTAGCATGCAAACGGCAACACCATCCACTCTTCACGCAAACCTCAAATCTAAGTTCCCTTGATTCTTCTTTCCCCCCTCATTTCCATACCTAATCAATCAATTCTACCCACCTCCAAAACATATCTCAAATCTTCCCACTTCTTCCATTTCTACTAGGATGCCTTATCCCGGCAACTGTTATCTCAACTCTGGGCTCCTGCAATGGTTTCTTTTCTAGTCTCTATTCTTCCACTGTTACTTCTCTAAAATCTAATCTTCTTAAAGCCAGAATGATTTTTTAAAATCATAAATCATATAGTCACTCTCTTACTCCAAATCTCCCAAGTGGCATCTCATTACATTTAGAATAAAAGCCAAATGCCTTAATTTAGCTTTCAAAGTCATAAAAATCAGTGCTGTTGTGGGTTAAAGGATGTCTTCCCCTACATTAAAGGAAACTTAAAATGTGACCTTATTTGGAAAGAAGGGTTTGCAGATGAAATTAAGTTAAGATAAGGTCATACTAGGATGTGCTCCAAATCCAATGACTGGTGTTCTTATAACAAGAGAGATAGAGGACACACCAAAAAAAAGTCCACGTGAAGACAAAGGCAGAGATTGGAGTGATACTCTACAAGACAAGGAGCACTGAACATTGCTGAGAGACACCAGAAACTAGGAAGAGGTAAGGAAATCCTCTCCCCTAGAGCCTAGAGTCTTTGAAGGAAGTAGGTCCTGCCTACACCTTGATTACAGACCCCTTAGCCCCCGGAACTGTGTTAGAATATAATTTATGTTGTTTTAAGCCAGCAAATTTGTGGTATTTTGTTACAACAGCTTTAGGAAACTAATACATGTGCATTTATACCTCTCCAGCTTCAACTCGATTACCCTGTCCTTGCCCTCTACCCTCTAGTCACACTGGCTTCTCTCTGTCCTTAGTGTTCCCACTTCAGGGCTTTTCACTAGCTCCTCTCTTTACTTGGGAATGCTTATCCCTCATCTTTGCTTGGAATCTTATTTTTATTCAGCTCTCAGTTAAATGTCACTCTGTCAGAGATTCTCAGCTCAACCTTCTATTCTAAAGGAGCCTCCCAAACTCTCCATATGACATTATTTTAATTGTCTAATTTAATTGTCTGGTTTGTTATTTGTATATGTATTCATGTATGTCACTACCCCTTCAATACACCCCCCCACATGCCTACACCTCCCACTTGAATTCACTGATCTGCACTATCTAATATAGTAGCCATTAGCCACATGTGACTATTCAAATATAAGTTTAAACTAATTAAAATTAAATAAATTTTAAAATATTGTTTCTGGGCCAACTGGGTGGCTCAGTCAGTTGAATGTCTGACTTTAGCTCAGGTCATGATCTCATGGTTCATGAGTCCAAGCCCCATGTTGGGCTCTGTGCTGACAACTCAGAGCCTGGAGCTTGCTTCAGACTCTGTGTCTTGCTCTCTCTCTGCCCCCTCTTTGCTCATTCTCTGTCTCACTCTCAAAAATAAATAAAAACATTAAAAATATTTTTTAAAGGTTTGAGACCAATATGGCTTTCAAGAAAGAATGACTTCTGCTCTCCTTGCCTTTCCACTGGGGCAGTTTCTACAAACATCTGCTATTGATTGTTCTTTTTGCTTGTTTTGTTTTTTAACTCAAAACACTCAAAAGTAGATCTGCTTGTAAAGAAGATTTTAACAAATTATCTCATGAGTTGTGGCTTATTGTCTTACAAATAAGAACTTCTAGTAGGGGTCTGTTGAGAGGTTGAAGGAGGACAGATGGAGTGTGGGTTTAATATTATCTTCTGTGTAGTATAGTATTTGCTTTGGATGTCTAAAAAGACAGTGTTATCAATCTCACATCTTTAGTAATCATTTCTCTATGCTTTGATTAATGTGGGTGTATAATGTGTCTGATGTCGCAGCATGTGTCTGAAACATTCTGAGCAAGAAGGATCAAAAAGTATTTTAATTTTAAAAACAAACTAAATAGGCTAAAAAGAATGAGATTATTTAATATATCAGGTAAGGTATTTTATATTACTGCATTAATAGAAAAAGCATGGAAATCTATATTTGTCAGACTTGTAGGACAAATAGAACCAGTATGTTTTTAAACCATTAAATCCTTGGCTATAAGTATCCTGTTCTGTTTTCAGCTCATCACAATGAAACTAAAATTAAATTTGTGAGTGTCTGATACAGTACCTAGCATATAAAAGAATCAATGTCGGTGTCTCTATTCCATCCTATTCCTCCACTTAATACACAGATATATGTCAAAGCTCCTACAAGGAAGATCATCGATGAGCTAATGGAGAATTGTTACTTCAGGGCCCTTGTGATTGAAAATCTAGGGACTGACAAGTAATCTGGAGACCAGTTCAGAATGGGTGAATTTGAATAATATTTATTAAAACTTAGCCATTTCCTATTATGAAATTGACCACAGAGTGGGGTGAGGGCCCTGTGGAAATGAAGAATTTGTAACTTGGTCTGAAACAGGGTACAGATGCTCCATGCACTATTACCTAATCGGAATATACTATTTCCAAATCATAAACTTTATGGCTTTAGAATCATTGCTGCTGTTTTTACATGCAATTGAAATGGAGGAAAACACAGGGAACTAGATAGGACTTCTTTGCTGTAAAACAGAATAAAGAGGGTGTGTGTATATGTGTGTGTGTGTGTGTGTAAGGGAGAGGGCAGGGAGATGTACGGAGGAGAACAAGTAGAGATGATGGTGTATGTCTGGCTTCAGAATACAAGAAAAGTGAATCTTGAAAGGATTCAGAAAGTTCATCCAGATTCTAGACTCTAGAGAGATGATCTTCTCTTCTAACTCTCCAGCACTGAGGGGTGTCTCAGCATTTTTGCCTTGAGTTATGTGGCCCAGTCCAGGCCTGAGAGTGATTAGGTTCCTCTGGTAGAGATGAGGTTATGTCATCCCTACTCTGGCCTTGATGAGAGGCAAGAAAGGAGCATGAGGGCTGCAGCACACTGATTCCTTGAGCCTTGATGAATAGTGCCCTGGTTACAGTGACCCAATTTCACATCCCAGTGTAGGAAAGAAGGAAGGCTTTAGGCATGGACAAAAATGATGAAGAAAAAACTGTGTGCTTTTTGGAGGTTGCCTTGGACCATCCACCTTCTAGAACATCTCCTCTATTAGAGGCAATTTTTTTCAGGGAAGCCTCCATGTTTTTCCTTGCTTTGGTGTTTTTCTGCCATGAGTGGGAAAAGAGGAGAAGACAGTGGGGAGAGCAATGTCAAGGTGAAAGGGGTGGGGATAAAAAGAAAAGGACAAAATATGGCAGTAAGGGACATTTGTGAGGATTCCAGATAGGCCTGGAAATCAAGACTCCCATGGCCCTTTTTATAAAAATGTATCTGATTAATCTACATTTAAATAGCTGATATAGCTAGATAGATAAGTAGATAGACAGACAGACAGACCGATAGATAGATAAACAGACATACATGCACACATATATACATACCCAGGCCTGAAGCATAACTTGAAAAAATGTACTCTTTGTAAAAATGAAATGTCAGCCCTTCCTGTGTGCAACCAAAAGAACTCCCCTCTTTTTGCCTTTGGACAGTTGCAGTGAGTCTAGGTAAGAGAGGACAAGTTTCTGGTGGGGGGATAGGGTTGTAGGATGGAGAAATAGAGATAAGGGGAACAGAGGAGGAAAGACAGAGGCAAAACCTTCTGCCGGGGGAACTACCCAGGGGTTTACCTAGATGCTGTAGGGAATGGCAGAACCAAGTGTGTATCTTGAAAAGACCTCATGGTTTCTCTCCTAGGAAAATAAGTTTCCTTCTGAGTTGAGATCATGGCCTCATAGCACCCACTTTATCTCTACTTTTCTTTTATCCACTGGCTGCTTCTCCCTTCTTCTTTCCCACTCTTTCCCACAGGTGTGCAGAGAAGGAAGGTGTGACAGCACCTCTTATTTTGATTCTTTCTGTTTTTGGTCTCAAACTCCTTATCTCAGGAAAAGCTTTGAAGACCTTCAAGGCTCATGGCCCTATTTCACTTCTGCCAGGCACTCACCGTTCCCAGAAATTGAAAGAAGGAAAAGGAATAATGGCATTATTTTGCTGACTTTGTTTTAACTCAATCCTGAACCAAAAGGTAGATGGAAAGACAGTGGAGAAATAAAAGTTGGGCAAGTAAACAACCATTCTCTTTTCGAGAAAATCTCTGCATGACAAATCTCAAATTGGACAAAGTAGGATTAGCACTTTATATTGCATAAGCCATCTGTCACTGCAGGTTCAGTAAATCAAATGGCAGATCTAAAATCTCTAAAGGATATGGTATTCTACAAATGATAAGAAAAAAATCTGTGATCTGGCTGTTGCAGAAATCAGAATTATGGAGTCAGAAGGAGCCAATCTCCTAATGGTCCAATTGCTGCACCCTAAAATCTAATCAATATACCATACTCAGACCAATCTCTCTTAAACCTCTTTTATCACATGACTCCCTACTCTAGAAATTTCATCCCCTCCGTATTTCAGATATTTTCTTTTTTCCTACACACTTTCTTCTAAATTGACATCCCTACAACTTATAAATGAGGATTTCAAAGCCCAGCTCTAGCTTTCCATTGTCTGCCTTTAAGACCTCTGTTTTGGCAAAAGCATATGCCCATAAGTGCACAGTGATTGCTTGTTCTGCCCCTTGCCTCTTTGGGGCTCTATATTTTTCCTCTGGAATGTGTTGTTTTATATTCAACTTCATGTGCTCCAAGACAGCTCAACTTTGGCTCAGTTCAAATTCTCTAACTTTGATGCAGTCATCCCTAAATGTAGTCTCATTGATATCTCTCTAATCCAACGATCTATAGCTCTTAAAAGACTACAGTCTAGCTTTTGATTATATGCACTTGCTCACTTTCCAAATAACATAACATGCAAAAGTCTTACAGTCTAAAAAGCATATCAGGGGCGCCTGGGTGGCTCAGTCGGTTAAGCCTCCGACTTTGGCTCAGGTCAGATCTCACGTTCCTGGGTTCGAGCCCCGCGTCAGGCTCTGTGCTGACAGCTAGCTCAGAACCTGGAGCCTGCTTCGTGTTCCGTGCCTCATTCTCTCTCTGCCCCTCCCCCTCTCATGCTCTGTCTCTCTCTATATCAAAAATAAATAAAACATTAAAAAATAAAAAAAAGCATATCAGTGTTTGGCATATAGTAGTCACCCAATAAATATTAATTAGTTCATTTCTTTCCTCATTATTATTGCATATTAATTGTTTTCTACACAACAAGGTTGACAGCTAATAAAAAATGATACTTTTATTCCCTTTTCTGTGTGTCCCCCATAGGGCCTGGCACCCTGGAGAGCACCCTGGAGAGCACTCAGTAGATAATCAATAGATACTTACTGACTGAAAGATTGATCGACTAATGCACTTTGCATTTGGATTCCAAATACAGGCCTTGAGGATGTCTTGGTTTTCCTCCAAATGATCGGAAATTGACCTCTACTACTACATTACCTCTATTACTGCTCTTCTGCCGATGAGAAATTTTAAATACAGAGAATATTTAAGTACTCCCAAAGTCAAACAGGACGTTAGTGATAGCTACAAGCTAAGATTTAGAGGCCAGTCATCCTCATTGCCAGGCCACTGAATTTAGAGTCATTAAACTGTGCTTTTTTTTCTGACATTGGTAGCTTTTGTCAAATCTCTGATGCATAAAAGATAGCATGTACCTATATGATGCTGCTTCTCTATCTTTTTAACTTGTTTATTTGTGAGTGACTGTGACTAGTGAAAACGTATCTAATTAGCTATCATGATAGTTCTTTAAATTTTTTTATTTTATTGAGGTACAATTGACATATACCATTATATTTGTTCCAGGTGCAGAACGTAATGATCTGATATATATATATTGCAAAATGATTACCTCAATAAGTCTAGTTGGTATCCATCACCATACATAGTTATAATTTTTTTCTGGTGATAAGAACTTTTAAGATCTACTACGGTGATTGCTTTTTGTTTCTTTTTGGCCTTTTAGAGTCAGTAACTGTATCTTATATGCCCTTACTTACATTTTTTTGGTGTCTAGCACTGTACCAGACACTTAATAGATGCTTAATTACTATTTGTTGAATGGATGAATATTATTGGATAAAATGGTCTTTTCAGAGTACTGAACAAAATACATAAATCCTCTTTATCGCATTGAGGGGAGTTAAATTTATCAACAACCTTATTTTATTCATAGCAATTCTTAACGTTGAATTATAATTCCTTTGCCTAATTATTGACCTTTAGGGATTACATGAGAAATTGAACTACTATATAGCATGGTCCTTGGTTTGATTTCTAAACTATAGGCTAACTTAGGCTTTAATTTTCAATCTACAGATAAGAGTATAACTCTTACACATTTAAGGAAAGAAAATAACTTCTTCTAACTGAAATAAGAGGTAATTTAAGGAGAAATAATTATTCACCCCAAGTTTGCAAAAAACATTTTATCCCTGACTCATCTGTGCCATATGGATTTCATAACTGATAATTAGCTTCTCTTAACCAGTTGAACATCCATTTAAGGGACAAATTGATTAGCTCCTTGCATAATTAACAGAACACTAAGTATCATCACTTTGAGTTGAAAGAATTGTTTTGATTAACAATAAATATGCAGTTTAATGTTAAGACATTAAATGATATTATCTCAAATCACTGTTAATCTGTGTTTTTCCCCCCAAAATGTTAAGGAGATGTTTACAGCTAGCTTAGTGACAATGTTTGCAATTCTCAAAGTACTTTCATTTTTTTTCTGGCCTGCATTGAATTTAATATACCATTTTTACAGAGAATAAGAGTATAAAATAATGTGTAAATAATAACATTAGTATGTGATCGAACTCTAAATTTGTTTCTTTTTAAATTTTTTATGATTATTTATTATAGGTACAGAGAGAAACAAAGCATGAGAGGTGGAGGGGCAGAGAGAGAGGGAAACACAGAATCTGAAGCAGGCTCCAGACTGTCAGCACAGAGTCCAACGCAGGGCTTGAACCTACAAACTGTGAGATCATGACTTGAGCCAAAGTCAGGTGCTCAACCGACTGAACCACCCAGGCACCCCATGAACTCTCAATTTGTACCCTCTGCTTAGTGAAATGGCAAATACAGCTCTGCAGCATAGAAGAAGGAAAATAATTAAATATTAAACTTTTACAAATCATTTCAAAAAGAATTGGTTAAGAATTAAAGAAGAAGAATTGGTTAAGAATTAGAGAAGAGTTATTAGAGGCATCAGGACCTATACAGGACAGGGTTCACGAGCTGGTTGAAATCACAGAGTTGAACAATGCAGAGATATGAAAGAGTAGAAGCAAATAAGACAGTAGAGAAAAAGTACCAAGAAATGAATTTCACAATCCACAGGGGTCAGCAAAGTTGTTGAAAGATGAGCTATGTCAGTAGTCCATAGAAAACTGCATTAAATTACACAAACACATAATTAAAGCTAAACATTCGGAATGTTAAGGCCTCACATCCTGAGTCAGATGGTAGTGGATTCTGACTACACCTTGGGCACTGAGGACCTAATTAGTCTTCTCAAGAAAGTGTTCAGGTGTCAGTCAGTTCTGGAATTAGTGCTGAGCAGGACAGGTTAATGGAGATCCTGGGATATTGGAAATTGATGAGGCCTGAGGCAAGTTTCAAATACTGTTTAAAGAAGTTAAGGAATTCAGTGGACATGCAGGGAATTTAGTTAGGCTTTTTCTAAAAGTCTACATGTACTAAATATTAATCTTAAAAATTCATCTCAAATCACTAGTCCCTATAAGGATTAGTTTAAAAGAGGATTGTTTTGTAGATTCAAATCAACAGAATGCTCAGCAACTAATCAAAAATCATTTATTTCAATATTACTATTCTCTCAGTTCAATAAGGGATATTTGGCTGTGACAATGTGTTACCTGAATGCTAACACCATTTGCACCTATTTGCCAAGAAACAGACAAATAACATAAATTCCAGTAGACCAGTTGCTCAAACTTTAGTGTTCATAAGTGCCTGCTAGCAAGTTGAAAATACAGATTTCTCAGATTCTGGTTCAGTAAGTTTGAGGTGTGACCAGAGATTTTGCAATTTTAACAGATATTGATAAGAGATCCATGAACCATCTTTTGAGAATCACACAAAAGCCAAGAGTTTCTTGAAGTTAAGGATGACTCTTTATTTTTTATAATCACTTTAAGGACTTTAAGGTGATGATGCTTGACAATCGTTAATGATCATTTGTTAAGTGAGTAAATTTCTTGTTGAACTTTTACATCTCATGATTATTTCTCATGCCAGCTTATTCTCCCTTAATATCGTAGTATTTTTAGATTCCACAATGTTTGCCCAGAAGTTCTGCATTTAAACTCTTCATCTTAAACAACAGAATCATGTTTCATAGTTGGGGGTCAGTGTGCCTTCATTTATTCAGTATTCAAAAAATATTCCTGAGCTCACACTATGTAAGAGGGACTGTTCTAAACACTTGAAATGGACAAAGATTGCTCCTTCATGGAACTTACATTCTAGAAGTACACATATATCTACTTCTATCCCTAAGGTTTTAAAATTATTTTCTAGGAATATAATTATGTGTTGTAAGTTCTTCACACCAAAGAGTTTCTTATAGAGTCTTGAATTAAGTAAAAAATTCATTTTGGCAACTTCCAAAGCTCACTGAGGAGAAGAAAGATTGGTTTAAAGCACCGGGGAGTTTTATTTTTGCACATAAATATTTATGTGTGTAAAGGGGTGTGTGGTTAATTGTAAGCAACAGGAGGAGAATGACAGATGCTTAGATCCTCTGTCCCCATGGAGAGACAGACCTTGCTTGTTGGAGTGTAGTGGCACATCGTGTGGTCTGTGTACTGAATCACTGATTTAAATATTGCAGCAGCTGGAGTGCAAAGTATATCAGCAAATACTACAGGAGGAGGAGCGTGTGTGTCCTGAATACAAACCAAGAGTGGAATAGGTTTGCACAGTCACATTGAGCAAGGCTGTAGATGGCCTTTTGCTTTTTATATTTTAGTTTCGAAGGAGAGTTGGAGAAGGGCAACTGGACAGTCCAGCAGACACAGGCAGATAAATAAGTCGAGTGCTTAGTGTTCTTTCCTAAATCCTAAATTTCTATTTCCTGGAGAGAGAGAGAGAGAGAGAGAGAGAGATTGATTCTCATTCTGCCAGGGAAAATCTATTCAGAGAATTCATCTCCATAATGAAAGCACTAAACCAAACAAGGATAGTACCTATTTCAGTGCTCAAGAGGAAAATGAGAAGGAGAAAGTAGTTTTCTTCAGCAACTTTCATTTTAGTGACTCTACTTTTGGTCTAATAGAAGTTTAAAAGCTTTTCTCATTTTTCCTTTATTAAATAATATATATAAAGGTCTGCTAGATTACACAGACCACACCCTACCTTATTTACTAGTATTTTCCTAATCTACAGGTTAGAATTTGAGGTGCAGAGAGTTCAAATAATATTACACAAGATGACTCATTTATTAAGTAGCAGAATGATGACTAAATTCAAGTCTATGATTATAAAATCTGTCCCTACTCTCATTACTCTTACTCCTTCTTTTCTTTAATTTTATTTTTACTTTTTAAAAATGTTTTATTTATTTTTGAGAGAAAGAGCACCAGCAGGGGAGAGATAGAGAGAGAGGGAGACAGAGGATCCAAAACAGGCTCTGTGCTGATAGCAGCAATCTCGATGTGGGGCTCCAACTCATGAACTGAACCATGAGATCATGACCTGAGCCAAAGTCAGAAGTTCAACTACTGAGCCACCCAGACTCCCCATTTTGTCTTAAAAAAAACAAAACAAAACAAAAAAGGTTTTTCATTTATTTTGAGAGAAAGTGAGAGCAGGAAGAGGGGCAGAGTGAGGGAGAGATTGAGAATCCCAAGCAGGCTTCACACCTGCAGAGCAGAGCCAGACATGGGGCTCGAACTCACAAATTGTGAGATCGTGACCTGAACCAAAACTAAGAGTTGGATACTGAGCCAATTGAGCCAGCCAGGCACTCCTCTTACTCCTTCTTTTTTGTGGTTGTTGTTGTGTTTCTTTTCCTCAAGTTAGAAATTCTAATTCTAATTCTCCAAGTTAGAAATGACAGGAAAGCTGAGGGAGTGAGGTTTTGTGGGTGGGAGGTGAAGAAAATGGTTAACACTGATGGGTAGAACTTTTCTACTTACAGATAATGTGTTGAAAAGGAGTAGGAAAAAAATAAAGAGCAGCTTTAGAAGTATGAATTCAAACAGTAAATGAACAGATACATCACATACTTGAAACAATAAAATAGCTAAAAATGTTAATTCCCTTTCTCAATATTCTAAATGTCTATGCTATTGCTTGTACTGAAGATTTCACATCATCTGGTTAACTTCTTGGGAGAGACCACCTGACTAAAAGTATCCCCTCAAAATTCTGTGATATCACAAAGACAGCCACTTCAATCTCAGCCTGCAAATGTCACTATGGTCATCAGAATTCATGGCCCATGGTTTTTTAATATGCGAATTCCTTGTGAGTCTGAGTCATAGCTCACCATCCATGTTGACGCCATTGAGTTTTGTAGTGTTCATGTAGAAACAGCAGGGAGTAGTGAGCTGGATTCCATTCTGCCTCATGCCTCATCAACCAGATGGTTGGCTGTATCAAAGCCAGTAATGCTGATGTCAGAGGCGAGAGAACACAGCTGGATTTTCAGGTTCAAGGGGAAAGAGGGACTCTATAATGCTAAAAGTTTGGGAGGAAATTGCCTTTGGACTAGTGGATAGAGCCAACTAGAAGTGATGGAGAGTTTTTAATGTTAAGTCCTGCAGCAACATTTCTGTGTAATTGCTTTTTGGGCCATGGTAGGGTTTGAATCCTCTTTATCTCACACCTGCTAACAGACTTACTGGTGCCAGTCAGCTAGTTATCGTGCACCAGATCCAGAAGGGATTTTAGCACTGACACACAAGACTCCTACCAACTCTTGTATTTATTATCCCTGGGATTTCTGGTGACTAGCTTGAAGCTAAAAAAAAAAAAAAAAATTCAAGGATGGAAAATAGCTCAGAAGATCAGCTCCTAGGAACTTGTTGATAAAGATTTTGCTTTTACAAGTAAATCAGTATAATTTTGCACCTGGACTAGGATATGAAAAAGGTGACAAATGCTTTGTTTTCTGGCTTGGTCAAACCAGAGCTAGCAGAAAACCTAATTGCAGGCACATGAGACAGGGGAGGGGAGACAGGTCTATTTCCCTATCAGGGCTTCACAATATAGAAAACTTGGACAAAGGGCCTCCGTCTTTATTTTCTCATAATTGCTGCTAAGGTGTTCCTTCTCCAAGTCACTTTGGTCCATTTAAGCATGAACACTCTCTTGCACCAAATTGGTCATGGTTCCAAAGGCCATGGTACCTGGTATCCATGTGTTGTCACATCATGGGCCATCCATGTCGATCACTCATGGACCACTACATGGGAGTGAGGTCTCAGTCTTCTATCTATACCTGAAAGATTCAGGCCTTAAATCCCTGTTTTCTAAGCACTAGCTTCTTCCTAAACAAAGATCTGGGCATGAGGTTGGGGGAGTGGGTAGAGTTACTTTCAGCGTCATTTCTGAAGCACAAAAATCTACTAAAATAATTTCCACAAAGCAAGAGAGGCCGATCACAGAGACATGAGTATTGGAAGGGAGATAGGATGAGGAAAATTTCCCTTTTATTCTATGTATTTTCCTACTGCAGCAAGAACAAGGTAACATTAATATCTCAATGAATCATCCTGCCACAGAGAAGTAGGTGACTTGTAGGATACGCACTTGTAGGATACGCAAGTCTTCAGTGAAGACTTGTGGGATATGCATACAAGCTCTATGATTGAATCAAGTTTGGGAGTGTAGGACCAGAGAATGATTGAGCAATGATTTGCAGATGAGTGCTTGATTCAGGAAGATTCAGGTAATACTTCATGGGGACAATAATCATGGCATTTGGTGTTAGGAGAGCAACATATCCAGAGAGAGAGTTCTTCAGTCTTAAGTGCACAGGAACAATAAATAGTATTTCTGTTGTCAACCGTGCCCCATATGTGTGTGCATAAAATCTTACCCAGTAACCCCTCTGTGATGCTACAAAAAAGGCAGTTTCACAGTTGCTACAGCAAAAGGGACTGTGGATTTTAAACTCCAGGAATTAACCTATGTAAATGACTTCTGGGTAGCAGGGAAGACTTTTTTCAAAAAGCACTCAGCCCAGAAGTTGCTCTTTTCTTGCCAACATTCTGGGTGATTTATACAAATGTTCTCACTGAATAGTTCAGAGAGAAGGAATTTTGCAGCGGAACGTGATTGCGGGGTTGGAGACAAGAGATGTCCCCTGAAGTTGTAATGATTGCACAGAAGCAGAGTGAAAACATCAGCTGAGCCAAGACAAGCACATTTATTTTAGCTATAATAGTACAATGATGAAATAGAGTTAATAATTAACATCTCAGATACCTGGTTCTTATTACTGTTTATCATTTATAAATAACAGCTACTATATGCCTGTTGAGTTTATATTACAATAAAATAAAGAAAAAATGTGCACAAGTACTAAACAGTTGCAATTTTGCTCAGTGCCTATGATAGACTACAAAAAATGGCCATGAATTTGTCCCTTCTCTGTATCGGTGCACTGATGATGCCCTCCTACACTGACTCTGGTCTAGGCCATATGGCTTATATTGGCAAATGGGAAAATAGAAAATGTGACTGAGGGAGAGACTTGGAAAGTGCTTGAGTAATGAAATTTGCAGTGTTGCTGCTCTTAGAATCCTTTTTCATTATGTGAACAAACCTGGGCTACCAGGTGGGAAGAGAAGGGACATGTGGTCCCCTTATCCCCGTCATCAGAGCCAACAATGAGCTGAACCCCAGAGAAGCCCAGATGAAATTGTTACCTACCAAATTGTGAGTTAATAAGTTGTTTTTATTTCAAGTTGCTAAATTTTAGAGTATTTTATTATACAAGTTTGTTATAGAGCAATAGGTAATGGCTATAGTGCCTCATACACATATGGCTCACATGATATTTACTAAAACCCCATGGAATAGGTAGTATTATCACTTTCCTTTCACAGATAGGGAAACAGAGGCAAAGAAGAAATGAGTACATAAATCAGACTCATACAGCTTGTAGATGACAGCACTGAGATTAAAGCGACATGATTCCAGAGTCCATGCACTTAACTGCTATGCATGATCAAATATTAACTTTTGTCTTAGTTGTTGTTAAACTAACAAAACAAAACACCTGTTTTCCAAAAAAGCAGTTTATGTATGTATGTATGTATTTATTTATTTAAGTCCTTATTTATTTTTGAGAGCGAGACAGAGATTTATTTTTGAAAGAGAGAGAGAGTGTGAGTGGGGGAGGAGCAGAGAGAAAGGGGGACACAGAATCTGAAGCAGGTTCCAGTCAGAGCTGGAACCCAGTCAGCCCAGCACAGGGCTCAATGCAGGGCTCAAACTCACAAACTGAGTTCATGACCTGAGCTGAAGTCAGACGCTCAATTGACTGAGCAACCCAGGCGCCCCTCAATTATTTTTAATTAAATTTTTCATTCATTTCTAAAATGTCTCACACTAAAAGAATGCCTCAGGGAATTTGTGGCTATGATGGAGTAACTAGGACCATATTTATTCATCTTCTTTAAACAACTATAAAACTGGGCAAAATAGATGCAACAATGGGATTCAGATGATGGAAAACAGGCAGCACAGAACAATGATTCCTGAGACAAGGGAACAAATAAGGTGAGCCCTATAATCATAATAGTTTCCAGATGGCAGTACAGGGAAAGAGACCCCAGACACTGGTAGTCATGGCGAGCTGAGGAGACAGTTTCAAATTTAAACAGACCAAGATGGCTAGAATTTCCAGATAAAAATAAGGGCCAGGGAAGAGTTTCACAGACAGAGATCTTTGCACATCTGTTGAAGGAATTCCGTTAGTCTTTGGCTAAGTAATTATCTGCCCATGCATGTGAGAAAATTAACTGAGGTTATGGAGAGAACCCTGGAAAGGAAATAGCTTTCATAGGGCTGGAAATTGTTGGTGTTCTCACTAGTTGGCCAGATTAACTTCAGATTAAAGGCTGTCCTGAATCTATACTAACAAAATATAAGAGCAAACTTTGAAAGGATCAGACTTATTGTAAGTAATTGCACTGCATTCCAGAACAGAGTTTAGCAATAGTTAAAGAAATACAATAAAATCTAGCACATGATAATACACAACTAAAAATGTTCCACATCCAACAAAAATTATCAAACATCCAAAGAAGCAAGATATCATACATAATTAGAAGAAAAATCAGGAGAAGCATATCTAGAAATGACAGACAAGATGGAATTATCTGAGAAAGACATTAAATCACCCATCTCCATATGTTTGATAAAGAAGAGGAAAGCAAAAATAATGAAGAGAGAAAGGGAAGATATAAAAACATCCCAATTGAACTTCAAAAAATAAAAAAATATATATCAGAAATGAAAAATACATCAAATGGAATTAATGTCTAATTACAACTCTGCAGGAAAAAAAGCAATTAATTAAAAATGGCACAGTACAAACTATCTAAAACAAACTGGAGGAAAAAAATCAATAACAAGTAAATCAATGCTTTGTGGGACACTATCAGGTAGTCTAATGTACATGTAATTGAAGCCCCAGAAGGAGAAAACAAGGAGAGACAGAAAAATATTTGAGAAAATAATAGTAAAAAAATTTCCAGATTTGATGAACACTATAAACCCAGAGATCTGGGAAGTTCAATATACCTCAAGTAGAAGAAACAGAAGAAAACCACACAAAACATATCAATAAAATTGCTGAAATCCAATAATGAAGACAAAATCTTAAAGCAGCTAGAGATAAAAGACATAGTACATGAAGAGGGACAAAGAAAGGATAATAGACTTCTTGCTAAAAACCATGAAAGTTGGAAGACAATGGACTAATGTCTTTTTTTTAAATGTTTTATTTATTTTTGAGAGAGAGAGAGAGAGAGAGAGACAGAGACAGAGACAGTGTGAGCAGGGGAGGGTCAGAGAGAGAGGGAGACACAGATTCTGAAGATAGGCTCCAGACTCTGAGCTAGCTGTTAGCACAGAGCCCGAAGCAGGGCTCGAACCCATGAACCGTGAGATGATGACCGAGCAGAAGTCAGACACTTAAATCGACTGAGCCACCCAGGTGCCTTGGACTGATGCCACATTTTATAGTGTGGAAGGGAAAAAAATATATAAACTAAGATTACATAACCAGCAAAAATATTTTTCCAAAAAGAAAAGCAAAAAAAAAGGACATTTTCATAAAACAGAAAAACAAAAGTAGAACAAATACCAGCAGCCTATACTGCAAGAAATGTAAAAGGAAGCTCTTCAAACAGATGGGAAATAAAACTAGATGAAATTTGGATCTACAGAGAGAAATGAAAAGAACTGGAAATGGCAAATATATGAGCAGATATAAAAAGATTCTTTTATCATTAAAAAATGTAAAAGATTATTATTTAAAAACAATAACAATGTATCTTGGGATTAATAATAAATTAGAAATAAAATATACCAGCAAAGCACAATGGATGGAAGGGAAGAAATTGAAGCATATTGTTGGTAAGATTCTCACAATATATATGAAGTGGTATAATATTATTTGAAACTAGATTATAATAAGTTGCATATGTAGGTTTTAAATCTGAGAATAAAATGTTCAGGCTTTGGCCATAGTGAAAAGTAGCCACCGGAATTGCCTTTAAAGCTGTTTTTCAACCAACAACTCCCATCAGTGAACATGCTTTTGCAAGTCAACAGATCAGTGTCAGTCCTTCACTACTAAAGTGAATCAATCCAAGATGTACTCACTTCCATAAACATGACACTGAGTGACAACCAGTCAACAGTCATTTCACCTGAGTCATCACACTTCCACTTACGCCTCTCAAAGTCCATCAATTCTGAACTCCACATTTCCAAAACTAAATATAAAACCAGTAATCTGCTCTGTTCAGAGATACTCTGATCAGCCTAGCTCTTATTTTCTATTGACTTTTTATTTCAAGTATTAAGTGGTAGTTGAGGAGGAGAATGAAGGCAAAAGAATTGTAGATGAAATTAAATTTCCTTACAACTGATAGCCCAATGATAAATACCTGAGACAGGCAGAATAAGACATTCCTCCAGGAATTCACAACTGCCCTGATGTTAATGTTTTGCTAGAGGCAAAAAGCAACCTTAGGTTGCCAATAGCCAGACCCCCAGGATACTGTAAGTCTTCTTAACATATGAAAATCCCTTCAGAAGCTTTATCTCTACTCCCCAGCTTAAAGGTATATGATCAATTGCTCCTCACAACCACAGTGTAGCTCTTTCTGCCACTTGTTTTCTCCCTGTGCTTTAATAAAAACACCATTTTGACTGAAAATATATCAAGAACTCTTTCTTGACTGACCCTCATCACGTTAGTGGTCTCTTCTCTTGATAAACCTTAAAGCAATCTGCAAAACAAAAAAACTATAGCTAGTAGGCCAAAAGTGAAGATAAAAATGGAGCCATAAACCATATTCAATTATTGCAATAGAAGACAGGAAAAGAGGAAAATAGAAAACAAATAGCAAGACGGTAGATATAAAGCCAACCACATCAAAATCATATTAAATGTAAAAAGCCTAAACAATCCTACCAAAAGGCGGGGATTATTAAAAATTAAGTCCCAATTTTATGTTGTCCATAGGAAATCAATTTTGAATTCTAAATATACAGATAAATTAAAAATAAAAGGGTAGATGAAGACATACTGTGTAAATACTAATTTAAAGAAAGCTAGAGTGATTATAGTAATATCAGAAAAAGTAATTTCCAGAACAAGGAATATTACCATGGATAATGACAAACGGGTCAATTTATCAGGAGAACATAACAATTCTGAGTATATATAATAACAGAGGCTCAAAATACATTAATGCCAAAACTGATAGAAATGAAAGGAGAAATAGACATCCATAATTATAGTCAGAGCTTCCAATATTCCTCTTCAGAGTTGATGATAAAGGAAGAGAGAAAATTGGTAAGGATATCGAAGCCTTTGCATGGTTATCTGTGTGGAAAATCCTAAGGAACCTCCAAAAAACGACTGTAACTTATAAATGAGTTTAGCATAGTCACAGGATAGGAGGTAAACAACTTGAAAAATCAGTTATATTTATATATAAACTTGATCCTCATTATTTGTGGATTCAATATTTGCAAATTTGCTTACTCAAATTTATTTGTAATTCCCAAATCAATGCTTACAGTCCTTTCATGCTCATTTGTGGACAGATACAAGAGCAGAGAAATATTTGAGTTACCTAACACTCATATTTCCAGATAAACTGAACAAGGTAATGCTCTGCTTGTTTCAGCTCTCATACCGTTAACCGGTATCTGCCGGGAGCCAAGAAGGGGTTAAAGAACTCTGGTGGAAAAACTAAGGCAGAACTGACTAACTTTGTTAAATATCACAGCAAGATAAGCAGCAGTAAAGAGCTGTTAGTTCCTGGAGTCATAAACAGCTGTTGGTTCCAGGAATTAAGTTTACCTTCAGTTAATGTCTGACAGGTCACAGGTATCCTGTGCCTTCCCCCACGTTCTTTCTGCTTTCCTTGCGTTTTTCTTCCCCCCTGGTTGTGTAGATAATGAGCCACCTTGAATAAACGTTAGAGCTTGATCAGACCTCCTGTCTTGCTCTCATTCTTTGTGTCTCTTGTCCCATCCATTCATCCGTTCCCTTCTCCAGGTTCCCCATTGAAGGACCCCGCGGGGCTGGGGCAGGTATCCTTTCTGGATGCCAGTGTCACTTTTTTTTTTTTTTTTTTGCACTTTGTGCTTTTTGTTGATGAGTGTGCTATTTCAAATGACACTCAGGTATAGTGCTGAAATGCTGAATGGTGTTCCAAAGTGCAAGAAAGCTGTGATATGCCTGATTTGGTTTGGTTCATTCAGGCATGAATTTTTGTGCTGTTCACTGTGAGTTAATGACACTACAATATATATTAAATAAGGTGTCTTTAAACAGAAATAGACAAAAAACAAGGTTATATATTGATCAGTTGATGAAAATATTGTGAACAGAAATTTGCAAGAGCCTAATCCTGTATTTTCCCTAGGAGCAAAGGTTCAGGCTTTACTAATTTAGTGTTTTTGGAACTTCATAAAACATAACTACCGCAAAAAATGAGAATCAACAGTACTTGGAACAACTGGAAATTTCAATAAAAAATACCACTTTCAGTAGCATCAAAAATTATGTAATACTTAGGAATAAACTTAATAAAACATCATAGAGCTGCACACTGAAAACATACATATTATTTTATTGTGGATAATTAAAGACCTACATAAATGGAGAGGCATCCCATGTTCATTAACTATATGACTCATTGTCCTTAAGATGTCAAAATCTTAGCAGCCTTCTTTTTTGTAAAAATAGATAAGCTGATTCTATAATTTGTGTGGAAACACAAAAGACAGTATACAAATCAATTTTGGAAATAAAGAACAAAGTTGGAAGACTTATAGTATGTGATTTTAAGACTTACTATAAAACTAAAATGATCAAGATAATGGGATTTGGGCCTAAAGATAGAAAAATGTAGGCCAACAGAACAGAGTCTAAAAATGTATCTTAATATATATATGGTCAACTGATTCTTGACAAAAATGCTGAGGCAATAATTAGAAAATATAGTCTTTACAACAAATCTGCTGGAACAACTAAATATTTATATTTAAAAAGAATTCCTCTGGTGTGACTTAAAGTCATTGTATGAATGGACAATTAGAAATAGGATTCAAGGTTTTTGAAGCTTTATAAAATAATGGCTGGAAGGGGTGTATTCCTGGAATAATAAAATTCTGAGGTTCATTTTTGGTACCGCAAGTTCTTGGAGATGACTTCTATTTCTAAAGATTGGTGTTCTTAAGTATATAGGGTGTACTTAGTAGTTTTTACTTTGTTGTTGTTGATGTTATGCATAGTAATTAGAAAAGATGCTGGGTCTCAGTTTTCTCATTTGTAAAAATGGGTATAATATTTTCTATAATCGGTCCTTTGGGAAAACAATATGTGGAAGATGTTCGGAAAAAAAGCTAAATGTCTGTTGATACTGGTGTTACAGTCTTAGAAGGGTGTGAAATCACATGATAACTAAGTTTCATTTTTACTAAAAAATTTAATAGTTTCTTTTTTAATCAATTTTTTTTCACACACTGATAACTAGGCAAAATTACTGATTTAATTTTGGTTCTGTTCTCTTTCCCATCTCTACCTTTGTGGAATCCAATGACTGAAACCTGGTTTGCAAGAATTGTAAGGCAGAAACACACTTCCCAAGAATCTAATCAGCTGAATGGGGAAGGTTGCCTTAGGCAGGGTACTGTGCTCAACTCTGTAGGAAAGGAGCTGGTGAAGGTGAATCTCAGGATTTCCAGGTATGATCCTGGATTACAGTATTTGCAGGCCACTGTAAAGGAATTACACAATCTGTGTCTATTATATAACACAGCCAGCAGGGTCTGTACCCTGTAATCAAATGAATGAATATTTCTGCAGTGAAATATGTAAGAACTATAAATAGCCTACTAGCCATTCAGGTCAGATTTGCAGATGAATGATTAATGAAACAACTTTCTGTTTTAAGAGCACTTCATATTTTGCTATTGTAGATAAGTCTGTTTGCATCCTTTTCAGCAAATCATGTTAGTGTCTTTGGGTTTGAAGTCATGAAATATTAAAAAATAGAATAGAATTCAGGGGTCATGTTGTCTCTCCACTTTTACCAGTTAGAAATAGTAACAATATTAAAGGAGAATTTAAGATGCTAGCCCTGCATTATCTCATTTAATCCTGCTTGGCCATCACATTAACAAATGTCAGCTCTAGCCTCCAGTAAAGGACCAAACCCAGATCATTCTTGGACAAATCAAACAAGGTTGATTAATAAATGACACAGAAGGAAATCAGCATGGTGGCAAAGATAAAAGTCTAAGTAAGCATTTAGGGTTTCTCCCAAAGGGCCACACCAGTGGACAGACAGTGGATGGCTAGGCTGCTTAGTATGAATGGCTTAGCACTAAGGGGATATTTAATCGATTCATGAGAGTAGTTCTTCCTGATTACTCAATTTAAAAATAATTTCCCAGCTTGACTTATTCTTCAGCTTCCTCTGTCTTTTATTTTCTATTAAAAACTCTGGTTATAATACTAGCTAACGTTATTAAGTGCCTACTGTCTACTAAGAATATTATCATTTTTAATCCTTACAACACTTAAGGTAGATATTATCACCACCGTTAACAGGTAGGGAAACTGAGGTTCTGAAAAGCTAAAGTACTTTGCTCAAGACTGCATAGAAGAAACATTTCTGGGATTTTTTCCTTTATGATACAATCTTAAGGTTCCCCTTTAAGAAAAATGCTCTACAGAAATCTCAGTGTAAGCCTAGGTAAATTGGAAACTTATTTACATTATAAAGTAATACTCACTTTACAAACTAACTTTCTTAAAAAGCAGGATTTCTTTAAATTATGGTTTTCTTGGCACATTCTGTTTATTGGTCATTAGTTACTTGATGGAGAGTCTGAGGGACCATAGCCAAATGCTGATCAATCAGAAATAAGGATGAAGACTTTCTGGAATAATAAAATAAATCACCAGGGAAGAAGTATAGCTAAACATATTTCATGTATCTTAGAAGTGAATTGGGTTAGGTTAGAAAGATCTCCTTGCCTAGGTAGTTAGGAGAGGTTTTGTTTTTGTTTTTGTTTTTGTTTTTTTTAAGTAGGCTTCATGCTCAGGGCAGAGCTCAATGCAGGGTTTGAATACACAACCCCTGAGATCAAGACCTGAACGGAGCTAAGAGTCAGATGCTTAACCCACTGAGCCACCCAGGCAGCCCAGGAGATGTATTTTAGAAGTCATGAATTAAAAAGACTGCTGTTAGATGTCATGAGGAGAGTCATTGAACTGAACTGAAAACTGGAGACAAGATTCATATTCATGAAATGGGCAGATAGATAAATAGATTATGCTAAATAGTATAAACAAAGAAATGCTGCTAAAACTCACCCAAATTGTTGCCACAGTTATTTTCACTCTATCAGGCTCTTCAAACTTGAAAATTTAAGGGGTACATTGATCATAATGGCAGAAGGTGATTTACATCACAGAACAGGGGCACCTGGGTGGCTCATTTGGTTAAGCATCTGACTTAGGCTCAGGTCATGATCTCATAGTCCATGAGTTCGAACCCCATGTCAGGCTCTGTGCAGACAGCTCACTGCCTGGAGCCTACTTTGGATTCTGTGTGTGTCTCTCTCTCCCCCTCCCCTGCTCACACTCTGTCTCTCTCTCTCTCAAAAATAAATAAGCATTACAAAAAAATTTAAAAAACCCATGACAGGACAATAATAAAAAATTAGTGGAGATGGGATAAGAGTCTATAGCAAACATATTTTGAGTAAACAAAAATTAGCTTTCTTGTGGAGGATTCTGCAGAATGAAAAGACGACAAGTAGAGATGAAAATGACATGAAGAGAAATTGGAAAATAAGCTTCTGCTTTAATAAACCTCTATGATTACTTTATTTTTTTAAGTAGTTTATTGTCAAATTGGTTTCCATACAACACCCAGTGCTCTTCACCACAAGTGCCCTCCTCCATCACCACCACCTCTTTTCTTCCCTTCCCCTTCCCCTTCAACCCGCAGTTCATTTTCAGCATTCAATAGTCTCTCAAGTTTTGCATCCCTCTCTCTCCCCAACTCTCTTTCCCCCTTCCCTTCACCCTGGTCCTCCATTACGTTTCTCCTGTTCTCCTGTTAGACCTATGAGTGCAAACATATGGTATCTGTCCTTCTCCACCTGACTTATTTCGCTTAGCATGACACCCTCGAGGTCCATCCACTTTCCTACAAATGGCCATATTTCATCCTTTCTCATTGCCATGTCATACTCCTCTGTATAGATAAACCACATCTTCTTGATCCACTCATCAGGTGATGGACATTTATGATTACTTTAAATGATGTGTGCAGGATTAAATAGGGCCCAACCATTGAGACATTAGACTGATTCTGAAAAGCAATTCTTCCTAAATACTCCATTAAAAACATTTCCCCAGCTTCATTTCTTCACCTTCATCAGTGTGTTATTTTGTACTGTGTCACTGCTTCCCAAATCTAAGCATTTGGTTTTACCATCATATTCACCTTAAGCAGGGCTCCTTCCTTCTTTTTTATAGATTTCTTTATATTTTGATTGCTCTATACCTACAAGATACTGAAATAAGTTCCTTTTTTTATAACAGTAACAAAACCAATAATAATAGTATCAGCCATTCGTGGGCTTCATTTTTTGCTGGAGTGGGTGCTAAGTGCCATATGATTTATTCTCATTTAATCCTCCAACAAGGAGAAAACTGAGGTTTAGAGAGATTAGTGATTTGATCTAAATAGTAAGGCAGAAATTGAACATAAGACTCTGACTTCAGAGTCTTTGCTCTTAACAGCTGCATGGCTTTAGCCTTCCCTCCAGGTATAACATCTTTGGTGGTAGAAGGCAGTAGTCCTGAGGGCGCTGTCTTTTTTTTAAATTTTTTTTTTTTACTGTTTTTATTTATTTTTGAGAGAGAGAGAGACTGCGTGAGCAGGGGAGGGTCAGAGAGAGAGGGAGATACAGAATCTGAAGACAGGCTCCAGGCTCTGAGCTGTCAGCACAGAGCCCGACGCGGGACTTGAACCCACAAACCGTGAGATCATGACCTGAGCTGAAGCCGGCCGCTTAACTGACTGAGCTACCCAGGCACCCTGAGGGCACTGTCTTAAGACCACTGACTTGTGAAGGGAGGGAGAGCTTTCCAAGGGACCTCAGGGGCTGTCATCTGATAACTGAGCAGTAATGGTTTGGTCCCTTTATCTACTTATACATAAGTCTTTAGTTCCCGAATATTCTTAGAAGATATTTGGCGTAGATAGATATTATTATTATTTTTAAATGTTTATTTTGAGAGAGGGTGAGTACTGAGGAGGGAGAGAGAGAGAAAGAGAGAGAATCTCAAGCAGGCTCCACACTGTCAACACAGATCCCCATGCAGGGCTCAATCTCATGAACTGGGAGATCATGACCTGAGCCAAAATCAAGAGTTCAGTGCTAACTGACTGAGCCAGCCAGGTGCCCTGCGAGCTATTATTTTTCATCTCAATGTCAGGTGATGAAAGAGAACTGGTTAAAGATTAAATGACTTGGGAAACCTGGCTGACTCGGTCAGCAAAGCATGCAACTCTTGATCTTGAAGGTCATGCATTCAAACCGCATGTTGTGTGTAGAGCTTACATTAAAAAAAATAAAATGAGTTGCTGGGAATGGATTTTGAAGGTATTTGGCTCTTCTGAATTAGGCTTTGTGAGAAAGACAAGAACAACTTGGGCTACCCTTACCCTGGGTCTAAACAGGTTCAGAGTTTAAGCTTTTGGTATCCAACCCCCTTTGTTTCTCCACCACCGATCTGCCCCAGTGGAACTGTGTTAGCCAGATTTATGTTAGTGTACCTTGGGACCATCCCTGGAAGCCTACCACATAAACTTACATGCAGTAAATTGAGCTCCATGTTTCTACAATGGATAGAAAGAAAAGCAACAACACAAACAACTCATTATGTTAAATCTGATTTTAATTCTCCTTAAGAAAATTAAGCAACTGGCACGCTATTTTGGCAGCTTTTTGACAGCGCCCACATTTGATTTGATGAGACGCATGCTCCTATTTGAGTTGTGTCCAAAAGAGGGCAGACAGATGGAAGGCTTTTACAAAAGGAAAAAAAAATCCTGGTTAGTGTAAGCCTGGAATTCCTAATTTGATTTTAATTTTTTTCTCTTAAAAAGCAATAAATAGGTCTTAACAGATGGGCTAACACTTGAGTTAGAAGCACCTTTTGAAAAATTACAAGTAATGAATGCCTTTTACAGATGTAGAGTTCAAACACATGCAAATCATAGCAAACGACACAAGGTGAGGCTAGAGAAACAAACTTTCTGAGAAAGGAGAATATATTTAGAGAAATAAATATATACTCAGCTATAAACAATTTGTTGTGGCCTTCCAGCATAGTTTTTCAAACTGTGAGTTATGACCCATGAATAGGTCATGAAATCACTTAATGGATTGTGACCAGAATTTGAAACAAAGGGTGGTGTGTATGGGGGGAGGGGAGAGTCAGATACAAAACAGAAAATACTCAGAATGCACCATGGGTGGTAAAATAAATGCTGTTTCATGATGGTTTGTTTCCATTACACACTGTTTCCTGGGTCATGATGTATTTCTAACTCTAGGTCATGGTTAAAAAAATGTTTTTAAGATGCTGGTCTAGCAGATGACTAATGCAACTATTTCACAATATGGTTCCATTCATGAATAATCAAGCTTCATAATGTATTATGTAGTGTTAAGACTTGCGTTGTGCTTCCGAGAATGCCAAGTGTATTCAAGGAAATCCTAGTTGGCTTGAGGAGTGTTGGCCAGGGGTGGCTTGTGAAAATGTCCTACCTGCCAGATATACCTGGCAAGGTTGCCTGGGTAGACTCAGAGACTTTGTGCCTGTTTGGATGAGGTGAACATCCAGAGAATGGGTGATCAAGTGCTTTTCCTTTGTGGCTCCAACTCAAAGAGATGCTACTTTCAGATCCAAGAGGATGGTGTGATTAGGTGTGTGATAAAAAGCAAGAGACCCACAAGATAAGCACAGAGCAGAACAAAAAAGTGACACTGGTTTCCCTGTAAATAATTCTTAATGAAAAAGGGTAATAATGGTAGTCTAACATTTATTGAGCACTTAATATATGCTACTATTACATTAAGTGTTTTCCATAAATTGTTTAGTAATGATTTTAGGACATCGGCACTATTATCACCATTCAATAGATGAGGAAATACATGCTCAGATATGTAGGGAAATTTGTCCAATGTTACACAGTCATTAATGGTGAAACTGGAAGTTGAATATAGTTTTACCCCCAAAGCCTGAGTTTTTTTTTTTTCTAATTCTGTGTATTACCTCAGTAATTACTTCAGCCTTGATTTACTGTATTCATGGCTTAGGCTTAAGGGTGTTCTTTTTCACCAGGATATGCTGCAAGGACTTGGCTCTATGAATTACCCTTGCCTGAGTCCCTTTTTTTAGTCCCCTCTCTGTCTAGTCCATTAACTTTCTGCTCAAAATATGGGACATACCATATCTATTCACTTCTCTTCATTTCCACTGCTTTTACCCTAATCCATGCCACATCATCTCTCGGTGTAGGCTATACAATATTCTCCTAACTGATCTCGCATCTGTCACTCACATGCTGCCTTTTGATCTATTCTACACATGGCAGCTAGAAGAATCTTTTAAAGACATAAATTAAATACTATCACTCTTTGGCCTGAAACACTCTACTGGTTTTCCTTTGAAATTGGAATAAAATCTAAATTTCTGAGCATGCCTAGCATGCCTACATAGACTTTCCATGCCTTCCTCTCCAGCCTCCAGACTCATCTCCTACTATCCTCCTTTAGCTTTGATATAACTTGGCCTATGGCCTTGTATCTGTTCTTCTCTTTGTCTGGAAGGTGCTTTGCCTTGATCTCAGCAATGCTGACAACTTTCCTGCACAGGACTTTCAGATGCTACGTAGCTGAGGATGTGTTCTCTGACCCACCTACCACATAATGCTGAACTTCTGAATACCCACTTAGATTCCTGAACCAGTTACCTCAGATTTACTTTCTTTATAGCATTGTCTGAAGATACCTTCTTTACTTGTTCATTATCTGTCTGCCTATTTAGGCACCAAAGCATTGGGACGTTGTCTGTGTTGTCCTTGACTGTATCTCCAGCATTTTCACCAGACTGGCCATAGGAGGCAGTCAAAAATATCTCTGAATGTGTAGATGAGCGGATGGATGGATAGGTGGCTGGCTGGCTGGCTGGCTGGATGAATTTGCTCCAGGATTTTTCAAAAGCCCACATTCTGAGGCCTCCAAACCTAGACAAACTATGAACTGAGTGAAGTTAGACTATTCTTCTGGTCCTGCTAGTTGGATATGGCATTTTGAAGCCAGAGGGTCTGAATTTTGGCTTCCTCAGTCATCGCCATGTTTGCTTCTCCTTTTCCACAAGATCATCACCCTGATAAACCTCAAAGTCTTATAATGTGTTATCAGAAAACCAGAATTCTGTGACATTCGAATCCTGATTCCTTTATCTGTAAAATAAAGACAAGAATAATTCTATGTAGTAGGGACATTTTAAAGATTAAATAAGAGAGTACGCATGAAAACAAATATTTGCTATGGTAATTACCATTTTTTTCAGGTTCCATGGAAAAAATGAGGAGTGAACATGTAAGTACTTTGTTAATTCCAAACTCAGGAAAGTGCCCTCCATCTGGGCTTCAACCTCAAGGCAACATTTTCCCTTTAACTCTACATCCAACTATCTACCAGTTTCTATCAATACTTCCTGCTCCCTCTAAGGTGGGGATACCCTCACTTCATCCCTTTACCATTTGAGATCGGATGCAGGGCCCTATAATTTGATTAGATGTATTGACATGTCTGGAGCTCAGAGATTTTTTAAAAAAAATACTAGTTTCCTTTTTTCCTGAGGAAAATTCATTCATCCCTTTCCCCCAAGATACCCTGCATTTTGGCGCCATGCAAGGCTCTCCTATGCTATGAAGATCCAGGTGTTTTCTTGGCTTGTCAGCCCTCAATTGTTTGGATGCAGAGTGAAGTAAATGCTCCTATAGTTTCCCCCTTTCATCCCTCAAATAATTGAAACGGTCACTGAACCTGGATATATTCCATGTAGGTACCTCTCCCAACTGCGGACTGGCTGATGTGATCACATGCTTTTACCAATCCAGCCTCACTTGCCTAGATTCGACCATCACAGTTTTATCCGGGAAGACACTTATTTTTTCATTTATTTGCTTTGTACTTTTGCTGGTAATAAACTTAGTTTATTATGATTTTTAAATAAACTTTATTTTCCCATTCTTTCTTCCCTTCCTGTTTAATTATTTATCAGCTGGATTACTGTCATGACTGTGGAGTGGTTTCCTTGCCTTCAGTCTCACAGCCTTCCATCCTAACTTGCTTACTGTTATTATCTCATCCCTTAGGCTCACCTCCTGATTTTCACAGTGACAAACAGGTAATCCAGGAGACAAATTAAAGCCAGAACTATAGAGCTGCTGAGGTGTGGTTTCTACCTTTATCATCCATCTCAGAGGAACTCCTTGAAGTGTGATAACTGTGGACCAAATAAGAGAGTGTGGCCCCAGCAGACTGATTCCAGCCTTGACTGTGTGCGAGATTGCTGGGCAACCTGGGCAGCTCACATTATGTCTCTGAGCCTTAGTGCGCTTGTCTGAAACAATGAAAATAGTAATGGCTAAAATTTCTTTTGTAGTTGCCATGTGCCAGGCACTGCTTTAAGTGTTTTACATAGATCTATTTATCTTTCCAATAACCTGTTCAGGTAAATACTACTACTATTGCCTACATTTTACCGATGAGAAAAATGAGGCACAGAAAAGTTAAGGACTGAGTCTAAAGGCTCACATCTGGAAATAGTCAGGACTCAGATTCAAACCCAGGTAGTGGCTCCCAAGTCTGCACTTGGATACCATAAAAGGAAAGAGTTAAGTTAAAGGAGCTTCCAGGGTCTCTCCAGCCTGAAAAATACCTTAAGATTGTATGTCAGAGAAGGCTGCTTGTTCCCCCAACAAACACCAAGCGCAGGAACAGAACTATGTTAAGGTGTGACACCGAAGCCAGTCCAGTTCATCCTCAGGCAGGGAACATTGTCTAAATATAGAACCTCCCTTAACATTGGAAGGTCTGACTAAACTGGGTTAGTGCTGGGTAAGGTGCTAGAGGCAGAGGAGGCTGAAAGGTGTGCCAGCTGCGCAATGGTGCCATGTAATAATGTAGGGCAAGACTTCTCCCTGAGCTCTGCCCTCCTTGCCTCATTGCTTTCATTGTGCATCCTTTTGTGGGATTATATAATGCTGATTAAGGTAGATTACTTTATGAATCAGTCCTCCTCTCTGAGAAACAAGGGCATTTTGCCAAACCCCATCCCACCAGGATGATAATTTTATGCCTCTAGGTTGATTCTCTTTGTGTTTGTTTGTCAGTTGTAAGAGAAAGGCTGGCATGTGTCTGATCCATGCACAGCTGGACTGTCTTTGGGCATGCATACCTTCCAGCGATGTTAACTTCCTCTTTGAAAGAGGTTTCTGGGCCCTTGAAGTACTGTTGTGAGTTGAATTATGTTCCCCCAAAAGATGTTCAAAGCTTAACCCACAGTACAGGTGTAAGAAAGTGGCCTTATTTGGAAGTGTGATTTCGCTTATACTTGCAGATGTAATCAAGTTATGATGAACTCCTGCTGGATTAGGTTGGGCCCTAATCCAATGACTAGTGTCCTTATGAAAAGAGGGAATTTGGGTACAAACAGTTAGGGGGAAGGTCATGTGACCATGGAGGAAGAGACTGCAGTGATTCTTCTACAAACCAAGAAAGCCTAAGATTGCAGGCAAACATGCTGGCAAGAGCCAGAGAAAGATTCTTCCCTAGAGCCTTCAGAGGAAGCATGGCCGGCTGGCACTTTGATTTAAGTCTTCCAGCCTCCAGACACGTGAGAGAATACATTTCTGTTGTTTTAAGCCACTGAATTTGTGATAGTTACAGCAGCCCTAGGAAATGAATGGAGATACTTCTCTAGACCCTTTGCCAAAGACTTTTGAAAGATTTTGTAAACATAATTCTGTTAATCCCCACAATGAAGAGTACAATGAACACAGAGCTAGAAAACAGGCCAGAAACCTGAGATACAGCTCTACCTCTGCTTCTAATTAGCTCTGATTTGGGAGCAAATCACTGAGTTTTATAATTTGTTTAATTAAGGAAATAGGACAACTATAAAAAATACCCGCTTCATAAAGTTGTTATGAGGATCAGTAAGGATTTCCATTTACATAGCACTGGGATGCTTACAAGGCATAAGCAGGTGAAAGCATTATCTTATTTGTTCTTCCCAATCACCCCACAAAGTGGATAGTTTTTTGATCTCATGTTACAAGTCAATGCAAAATTTACAAAATTTAGGGGAGCTGTTTATTTGCCAAAGGAAACACAGCAAATAAATACCAGGGACAGAATTTTTTGTTCTCTAATCTATATGCTGCACTCTGTAGTGCTTTGGAAAACACTTGGTTGATAGTGAATGGTCAATATGCATTTGTTGAATGAATAAACCTTTGTTTTTGGACACTTGAAACATGCAGTTCTTTTCTTTTCTTTCTTTCTTTCTTTATTTTATTTTTAAAGTTTGTTTATTTTTGATAGAGAAATGTGAGCAGGGGAGGGGGAGAGAGAGAGAGAGAGAGAGAGAGAGAGAGAGAGAGAGAGAGAGAGAGAGAACCTGCAGCAGGCTCCAGGCTCTGGGCTATGAGAACAGAGCCTCACACGAGGCCTGAACTCATGAAACAGGAGATCACAACCTGAACTGAATTTGGATGCTTAACTGACTGAGACACCTAGGAGCCCCAAAACTTGCAGTTCTTTTAGAACACTGCAGCTGGGAGAAGGTTAATGTATAAAAGCATACAGTATACAGTTCCATTCATTCATTTATGCACACAAAAATATTTGATGAATGTTTGCCAAATGCAATAATGTTGGCAAGAGGTGGAGGTAGTGAGAATGGCCAGATCCAAAAACATTTTGAGGGTAGACATGACAGGATGTTGAAGTTGATTGGATGTGGGATGTGGGAGAAAATGATGTGTCAAGGATGACTCCAAATTTTTTGATATGAGCAACTGGAAGAGTAGATTTCAGAGTTATTAAGATAGTGAATTCTGGGGTGCCTGGGTGACTCAGTTGGCTAAGCATCAGACTTCAAGCTCAAGTCAGGGTCTCACATTTTGGGAGTTCGAACCCTTTGTGCTGGCAGCTCAGAGCCTGAACCCTACTTTGGATTCTGTGTCACCCTCTCTTTTTCCCCCTCCCCTACTCACTCTGCCTCTTAAAAATAAACATTGAAAAACAAAGATGGTGAATTCTGTGCGAGAAGCAGATTTGGGGCAAGAGAGGGGAAACCAGTTTGGTCTTGGTCATTTTAATTTGAGTCTCATTGTAAACTTCCCAGTAGAGGTTTGTGTACACAAATGGACATATGAGTCTGGAGTTGAGGGAAGAGGTCCAGCCAGTCAGGTGGAAGGGAAAACCAGAAGGGAGGGGTGATATGAAAGCTGAGGGGAGGTGCTGTTTCAAGAACATTTCAAAACCAATTACATGGAAAAGAGAGGGACAATTGCTAGAGCAGTAAACTCCATTCTCATACTGCTGCCAGGTTGAGTTAGGTGAAACTAAGTTGTTTTCATTTAATATGATAATTTGGAAGCAATTAATAGGTAACTTTGACAAAACAGTTTAAGTGTAGGTGGGACCAAATCCTTATTGCAGTGGTTTCAGGACAGAATGGTAGGAGAGGAAGTGGAGACAGAAAATATAGACCCATTGGAAGAGTTTTGCTGGAAAGGGAGCAGAAAAGTAATGTGATAGCTGGAGAGTAATTATATGTCAAGGGAGAGAGAGGTTTGTTTGCTTGCTTGCTTATGAAGAAGGGAAATACTAGTGCATGCTAATGGTAATGATCCTATAGAAAGGAGTGCATGATTATACAGGGGAGAGAAGGGGGCATTGCTGAGGTGATGTTTTTGAGTCAGTAGGGGAGATGAGATGCACTGAACTAGGGAAGGGTTAGCTTTGGAAGGAGCAGAGAACAGATTCATTGTCATAGAGAACAGATTCATTGTCACATCCACATGCCCATACACACCAGTGGTTGTTTATTATCTGAGGGAGAGCATGTGGATGTTTTCTCTGACTGCTTCTCTTTTCTCTGCAATGTAGGAAGCAAGGCCATCAGCTAACAGTGAGGGGGAAGAGCTGGAATTATGAAGAGTTGCGACAGCCCAGGAGAGTGGGAGAGTGAAAGGACTTAAGAAACATAGTGGTAAGTAAGATTTCCAGGCAGCCTCATGTAAAAATGAAAAGGATTAGTTTCATGAGTAGAAACCAAGGCCTAGGAATATTACAATTCGTTGGCAGCCCAGCCATGGAAGCTATGTTCCAGGCCTTGGGATACAAAGAGAAAATCTGACGTCCAGAAATTTAAAATCAGGTGTCAGGGATAAATAATAAACACATGAAAGGTTCAAATAAAAATTTAATACAATAGAAGAGATATATGTGACAAGGAAGTGTATTAAGTTGCCAAATATTTTTAAGGAGTTCAGAGGAAGGAGTGAGGTGATCTAGAAGTGATATGATAGTTGAGCCTAGTCGAACAGATAAATTCAGAGAGAAGGGCAAGTGAAGATAAAGGAAATAAGAACAAAGACTAAAGCCTAGAGAGAAAGTGGCAGAGAAATATCATCACCAAGTAGAGTTGCCAGATAAAATACAGGATGCTCAGTTAGATCTGAATTTCAGATAAACAACAAAGAACATTTCAGTATAAATATGTCCCATGCATATTTATCTGAGATCAAAGTTAACTAGATGTCCTATCATTTTATTTGCTAAATCTGGCAAACCTATCACCAAGGTTGAAGGAAACCAAAAAGAATGTTAATTGAACTCAGGGAAGAGAGAATTAGACAGAATGTAAAGATGGAATGTAAAAGGTGTTGGGTGGTAGCAGATGCTTCAACAAAACAATGGAAATGAGATTTGTCATTAGGACACCCTTGATGGCATTTGACATAGCAGTGAAAGCAGAGGCCCAACACAATAAACACTACCCAGTAGAGAGGTTTGAGAGTAAGAAAAGTGAGAAATATAAAATCTAAGGTTAAATATGGAGATGGACCCCAGGCCCAAGGCTAATTACCATTAGGATGCTATCTGCACTTAGATAATGTGTGAATAACCCAGATCCTGTCTTGAAGACCCTCTGTAAATGTCAGAGATTGGCTCAACAGTGAGATCACAGTTTAGCTGGTGTGGTTCTCTAGGGCTCAGGTATTTTCTGTTGGGGATCAGAACAAGGCAGTGAGACACAGCATCATTAATAAAGTATGAGAGGAAAAAAGAGATGGAAATGCTACTGTCAGTAAAATGCTCATTTTAATTCAAGAGTAGACCAAATTTGGATACTCCCAGATGGAAATCAGACTGTGAACTTCAGATTATAAATCATTTAATAGAACACACTCTTTGCCCAGGAGACCCTATACTGGATTTGATTTTATTACAACTAGGTAGAAGAGAGCCTCAAAGAAATTCCACAAGAGCCAAACACTAATGTGCAAAAGACAATGGCATAATTGTTCCTGCCTGGCCATTAGAGGTAGAAGCTTGGTCACTGAGGACAGCAAGTCCAAGGGCTGTAGACTGTCAATGGGTAGAAGTATTTGAATGACAGGGGCACCTGGGTGAATGGCTCAGTCGGTTGAATGTCTGACTCTTGGTTTTGGCTCAGATCATGATCTCACGGTTCCTGAGTTCAAGACCCACATCGGGGTCTGTGCTGATAGAGCTTAGGATTCTCTCTCTCTCTGTGCCTCGGGCATGCATGAGCCCATGTACGAGTTCGCTCGCTCTCTCTCTCTCTCAAAATAAACTAAAAAATAAATAAAAATAAAAGGTGGCAGCTTTTGGAATGGGTTTTTTTAAATGAGGGTTAACAGAGTGACCTTTGACAGTAACTGCTAATGGACTAGGGTCAGGAACAGCTCAGTGCTCACAGACCTTAAAAATATTGTCATCTATCTCTCTCCCTGAATGAAGTGTTCATCTTGCCAGTTCCTGTAGTTAATTGGATTGTTAACTCTGTCTATTTATAGCAGCAAACACTTTACTGGCATGTACCAAATGCTGATTATTAATCAGGGGCCTCTCCTGACTCAGGGTGGAACAAAATGTAATTATTCAAATTAGACTTAAGCCAAGGTCCAACGACCTCACAGGCAACATCCTGATTTTGCAAGCACTACTTTCTGTAAACTGCATCTCTGGAAGATGTAGAGATTCCGATCTTCAGATGCTTTGGGGTTAATAGTGATGCTGAGTTTAGGCACCTCCCAGCATTCTTAAAGGGATTGCATTCTCTGCTATATTTGTACCTATTCACCTGCCAGCTCATGACTCACAGTCAGTCTTACCTAGTAAATCTTTATACAAAGTAGTTATGGATGTAGAATTTTAATAGCAAATCAATGAAAGTTAATTTTCATGGACGCTATTAGAAAGGGTGTTCACCAAGGCTGTCTCCCATCATATATCACATTATTTTATACTTTGGTAGAAAGGCTAAATTCTTATGTAGCTGATTTAAAAAAAAAAAAAAAGACAGGCTTTAGAATGGCCCAACCTTCTCTACTATATTTGACTGAGTGTCCTCCCTAGCATTTACCATTAAGCCTTTAGTGGGAAATAAGGATGCCCTCAGGGTAGGCAGGGTGGAGGAAGAAAACTTGAGAGGAACTCTCTGGACGGTTCACAGTTGTTGGGAAGAGAGGGCTTCCTTCAGTACTGATTGACGGGGTCAGGTGAGCACAGCTTTTGCTATGCCCTCCGTTCCTTCTGTGCTTTGGGTGAGATGTTTATTACTCTATGTTCTTACTATGCTTGGACCTCCTGGGTTTTTAACTGTGCCGACCAAGAAAAAATGAACTTTTTTTCTTCAATAAAATTGGATATTTTGTACTTGAGAGTATTTCCATTTTTTCCATTATTTTCATATGATATCCTAGGAAACCTGGAAAGTGCTTCTAACTTCTTAGTGGGGTGATGAGTGAAATAAGTATTTTTTTAAAAAGTTCATGTGATGTATGATTCATCATTTCACTGTGTACACTTCAGTGGTTTTTAGTATATTCATTATGTTGTGCAGCCATCACTACTATCTAATCCCAGAACATTTCCATCACCTCAGAAAGAAACCCCATACCTATCAGCAGCTCGTCCCAAAGATTCCCTCTCTCCATTCTCTAGCAACCATTAATTTACTTTCTGTTTCTATGGATTCCACCTATTCTGGATATTTCATATACATGCAATCATATAATATATGACCTTGTGCATCTGGCTTCTTTCACTTAGCATAATGCTGCTGATGGACATTTGGGTTGTTTCTACTTTTTGGCTATTATCAGTCCTGCTGCTATGAATATTTGTATACAAGTTTTTGTGGAAACATGTTTTCAATTCTCTTGACTATATGCCTAGTAGTAGAATTGCTGGGCCCTACAGAAATTCCATGTTCAACTTTTTGAGGAGGTTCCATACTGTTTTCCACAGTGGCCGCATCATTTCACATTCCTACCACAGTGTATGATGAAGCCCATTGTCTTTCAGTTTCAAATTTCTGGGAGAAGTTTCTGGTTACCCCATCTCCATTTCAGGCCTTTTGGGGCAGATTTCTACTCTGTTCAATACGGATCAGGATGAGGTGGGCAGTAGAGTGTGAGAGCAGAATGGTCACATGGTACAGCCATGCAGAGGCTCATCCTGCCACAGTTCTCAGGAAAGAAGGGATCATCTGGTATTGTTGTTGTTGTTGTTTTAATGTTTATTTACTTTTGAGAGAGACAGAGTGTGAGTGGGGCAATGGCAGAGAGAGAGCGAGACACAGAATATGAAGCAGGCTCCAGGCTATGAGCTGTCAGCACAAAGCCCAACTGTGAGATGACCTGAGCTGAAGTCAGACGTTCAGGCAACTGGCCCACTCAGATGCCCCTATCTGGTACCTCTGATATTTTTTCTCTCATATCTAATCCCACCTCACCACCAGCACACCACCTTTAGAATAGTCCTGAATCATGGAAGTGGTCAATTGATGACAATTTGCTATTTTTAAATTGAAATGAGCCTTGAACTTTTCTTTAAGATACAGTACACAACTCTTTAGTGGCTCGTAAAAGGTAACATGTTCACTTAGAATGGATATTTCTTATATCAAACCTGTGAGGCAAATGAAAACTCTAACTCAATGTGGAACTGTTAACTGACATGTGCAAGATCGTGAAGTGAGTTAGCAAGCATCCTGGAATTAGCATTTGGAACCTCAGTGCCGCTGATCGGGTTCTCAGGCCACTTGTGGGTTGCGGCCATAATTATTGTCCTTCCTTGTTATTTTGGGATCCAAAATCCCATTCTTTATTCATGTCTTTGGGGAATTTGTAGACAAAATCTCACTTACACTTTCCAAAATGAGTTGCTTTATAAAAATCCCAGAATGCAGCAAGCCCATCTGTTTCCTCTCCTACATTAACTTGTTTGTTGCAGTAAAACCCCAGACAGTCCTCAGAGAGATACAGTTATAGGGAAGAAAACTGATTATGAGGGAAAGATTTTAGGGTCATCGAGATTTATTCCACTTATATGCAAAGTCTGCGTAATGTGTGCAATAGCCTGAGATCACCTTGGCAGAAGGCACGGCTCACGTTTGAACAGCTAATCGTGCAGGCTGCACATGAGGGGAATAGTAAGCAAAGGATTCCCACCACAGAAGGTTTAACAATCAGGAGCTTAAGATATTGCAATGGAAATGAGGCTGGTTGTGCAGCATTTTAACTGAGCATTACTCTGGATCTTGTCTCTTGGTGTTAAGACTCTCAAAAATTATTCATTTGGATCCAAATGGGGAGAAGGATTTAACATTTGCCTTGTTTTCTGTGAAAGTCAAAATAAATATACACCAGCAACTTGAACCTGAGGTAGACTCCGTGTGTGTGTGTGTGTGTGTGTGTGTGTGTGTGTGTGTGTGTAGTAGAGATAGGTAGTAGATGTAGAAATCTGAAAGTGGAAGGTAAATAATAAAAGATAGCAAACCTTTCAGATAATTTTATTTACTCCATATTATTTATAGTAATTTACAATCATTTTTTATTTTATTTGTGAGGTTAAGGAACAGGGGTCTTCGTTTCTATTTCTTAGATTAGGCTGTATCTGAAAGGTAGAGTTAGGTGACTGAGTCGCCATGGCATAAATGCTATGTGAACCTGCCCCTAGCTCACACACTGTCCACCCACTGGACAGTGCTGCTTGTCCCCAATTCTTGCCTCCAAAAGAACCTCCAGACACAGCAGGTGACACTGATGGATGGTCCCCACCTGGCTCTTTATTGAAGCCCCACATTGTATACAGAATGGGTGAGGTAGTGGATGCTTCAGTCACTGTGGGCAGCTAACAGGTCAATAGAAACTCAACCTGAAATTGCTGTTACAGCACCTTATTATAGCTTTTGGCTTTGATATACAGCGACAGCACTTTATAATTCAGCAAATGCGATGCTGGGGGACTGCACCGTTGGGTATAGCTGTAACTGGAAGTCAGGTGATCTGGAGCCCAGTTCCAGCTGGAGCTCTGTGACCTTGGGAGGATTTCTCAATGCCTCTGTGACAGTTTCTTCATCTGGCAGGGCAGTGGAATTGGTGTTAGACTTTCCTAACGAGGAACAACTAGGATAATGCATGTGAAAGCATTTTGAGATGAAAAGAAAACATATTGTTAAATACAACAAAGTTAGGCAGGTCAGAATTCCCTTGGGGGCATTTCCTTTCTAAGTTGGGAAAAGTGGGAGAAGAGAATGAATATTCTTTGGAAACAGGTATCACATATTTGTCTCACGTAACCCTGTCAAGGTAGGCATTATTCCCATTTTGCATATGAGTTGACTGAGGCTAAGAGAAGATAAGTGACTTGCTCAAAGTTGTTCAGTTTGTTAGTACTTAGCAGAGGCAAAACTGAAAGAAGTGTGTCTGATTTCAAAGCTGTGTCTAAGGTATGTGACCCTCACCTCTCTGTTCCACCCAGCACTTAACTTCCACATTAACAGCCCATCCCTTCTCCCACTTAAATGTTATATGACCTTGGGCAAAATAATCCCTTTGAGCCTGCCATCACCTGTAAAAACAGAATTAATACTAGTCACCTTCCAGGCTCGTGCAAAGATTAAATGAATTAGTCTATCAGTAGTGCTTGGGCAGGTGCAGGCACAGAGGATATGTCTCATCTCTCTCCACCTCCAGTCATCTGCCCCATCCATGATGCCCACTCTGCAGTGCTCCCAAAGTTCAACCTGTGCCTCAGGGCTTCCCTTCTTGTTTCAGCAAGAAGAAAGAGAAAATGTCACTGCGCATTATCTTTCCATTTCTACTGACATCAGAAAATTTTTGAGAAACATCCTTAGATATTTTCTAAGCTAGGCACCTAAGCAAGTTCTCTGAAAGAAAACTACTCTTTAGTTGAGGGAAGGAGTGTGCCTTGAGCTGTCACTCAGGAAGCCATCAGGGCAGAGCTTTTGATGTCATTGGTCATTGTCTGTATTTCACTAATAGCTGAAAGCCATTGTTATTCTTTCTAGTTCCCATTACTAGCCTTACTTAATATTTATAAAAAAATGAATGTTGATAAAGTTTGTGAGATCACATAATTTCACTTGAAGATACTGATTTGAATCTGCACATCTAACTCTTCTTCTTTCCTCTCAAATTCCATTTGAAATGACCAAAGAAATATTAGAAAACATTCATAGCTGAGCTAGAAAACAGAAAATGAAGCAACCTGAGACCAAAAATGTTAAGAAATTTTTATAAGATACTGTTTATATAAAACTAGATGTAGGGATTTGCAGTATGGTAATGAGAAACTCTTATTTTATGAATTGTTTCTTTAATTTTTTAATGTTTTTAATTCATTTTTGAGAGACAGTGTGAGCAGGGGAGGGTCAGAGAGAGAGGGAGACACAGAATCCGAAGCAAGCTCCAGGCTCTGAGCTAGCTGTCAGCACAGAGCTCGATGCGGGGCTCGAACCCACGAACCGTGAGATCACGACCTGAGCCAAAATCAGATGCTCAACCGACTGAGCCACCCAGGCGCCCCTTATGAATTGTTTTAAAGGCTTTGTTGGGAGTTTTGTTGTATCGCTCAAAAAGACATGTTCCAGTTCTAACCGTCAGCACTTACAAGCGAGACCTCATTTGAAAAGAGTGTCTTTTTAGATGTGGTCAAACTAAAATGAAGTGATAGTGGGTTTGGGTAGGCTTTAATCCAATGATGTGCATTTAAAAGAAGAGGGATATTTGGAACAGAATATGCAGAAAAGAAGGTCATGGAATGATGGAGGCAGAGATTGAAGTGGTATGCCAAGGAATGCCAATGTTTTCTGGCAACAGGCAGAAGCTAGAGGGAGACAAGAAAGGATTCTTCCCTAGAGCCTTCAGAGGGAGCATGGCCCTGTCAAAACCTTAATTTTGGACTTATAGCCTCCAGAACTGTGAGAGAATAAGCTTCTATTATTTTAAGTCACCCAGTTTGTGACAATTTGTTACGACAGCCTTAGGAAACAAATATGAGCTTGACTGAAAACTTTAAAAATGGATTTAGGGAAGTACTGACCCAGATGCAATTCAACACGTATGCAGGACTCGCCTGGAAAGTAAGTGGGTAGATTCCCTCAGCAGAGTTCCAGATAATCACCAAGCTCAGACTAACAGAGGCGGGTTACATGTGAAGTCTACAAATGACTTTGGGAAGTTGGATCTTGACTCTACCCTTGTTATGATTTTCCATGTCAAGCAAAACGGAGGCATGATCAGTGTACTGAGGAAGCTATGCCAGTTGGAGAAGGGGCTGACTGGGGGACCACACCCAACACAGAGAAGCATGTACTGAGCATGATGGACTAAGCAAAGGAATTCTCTTGCATATGTTCTTTTCTAGTTTCTGGCTATAGCCTAGACTACCAATCTTGTAAAAGTAAAGCTACAAAAATAGAGAAATTTCCCTTCCTCCTTTGTCTCAAACTGAATAGTTTGAGATCTGTACAGTTTCTGATAAGCTATTTTTCAGATCCCCAAGCAGGAAAAATGTAGACATTAATTTTTCAAATTGAGAATTTTGTTGAACACTTACTATGTGCCAGTCATTATGCTAGAATGAGGCTTTAATTCAGAGATTTTGCATCACATGCAAAGATCTGGAAGCAAGACAAAATAGAACATGAGGCAATCAAAGAGCTGCAAGAATGAGTAAATAGGGAAAAACCACTGGGTCTGAGAAATTATTCAAATTATTCAAACAAGGGACGTCAGTCAGAGCAATCAGACTCCTCTGAATGGACTTATTCCAAGAAACTAGAAAAAGAAAAGACTTAGGTGAATCACCAATTCCTTTTAATATTTCAGCACAAGATTAGAGAGGACATTGTTTATGAAAACTGGACAATGTGAGGTTAGAAAATATTGCCATAAGATCAGAAACATAATCCTTAAATTAAAATTTTTAAATAAAGGCAGTATAGAGAAAATTGAATCCTGCAGTAAGTTAAATTGGTGAATTAAATGATTAGGTTGAGAAATTCTAGAATGCAGAGGAAAATGTACAAATATAAAGCATTGTAAAGGAAGGATGTACAGAGGATAAAGCCAACAAATCCAACATAGGTATAATAAAAATACTAAAAGAGAGCAATTAGAGAAATGGCCACAATAAAAAAATAATGGGGGAAAATACTAAACTTAAATATTTCAGTTTTAGACAGAAAGAACCTACCAAGAATCAGGTAAACTTAGTGCTCAGACTCCCACATTGAGATAGAACTCAGTGCAGGTTCCTTCCTGCAGTTAGGTAAAGCAACAAACAAAACAAAACTAAGTTTCTAGAAATGGGAAAAAAAGAATGTCAGCATACTACTTTTCTATCATACTAATTGCTGAAAGACAGGGAATAACACATGTAAAATTTCGAGAGAAAAGATTATTATCCTAGAGTTTCTTATTTGCTTTATGTGTGAGGGCAATAGAAAAAATCTATTCTCAGACATTCAAGAACTCATAAAATGTTTCTCTTCCTGAGAAAACTCCTATAGCTTCTTCCTGAGAAGAAGTCCTATAGCAATTGAAGAAAAAAAATCAGAATAAGAAATTCAAATTGGAGGAAGTCAGAGTATCACAAAACTTTTTGCAAGATGAAACCAGTAAAATTTAGTATCAGTGTTTAAATAATTGCTGTTAACATATGAAATTTAGGAAAGATACCACAAATGATAATAATGTGGTGTAAAAAGATAGCTTATTTAGATAAAAACTTGGGAATGTGGAGTAAAAAGGAGGAAATAAATAAATAAATAAATAAATAGTATATGAATTTTGTCTGATTTGCTTTCTATTTTATCCCCAGGCTTAGAATAGTGCCTGGCATACTGTAGGTACTTAGTGAATGAATGAAAATTCTGGTAAATCTCTAGAATCAGAATTTATAACTCCCATGCATCAATAATAAAAAGGCTGTTGGAGAGAAAAATGAAGTACAAACACAACTTATGGCAATTTGAAGAAAATAAAGGGCAAAAGTCCCCTCCCCCAAAGTTGCTTCATCTAATGAATAATTAGGCAAATTACAAATTAAAATAACAAGACATACGAATTCCCATCTAACAATCTAAGTGCCAAAGGTCAATATTCTGACAGTACCAAATGTTGGTGACCATATGGGGAAACAGGAACTCTCTTACTCTATTGGTGGGACTTTAGTAGTAATGCTTCAAAAAATTTGGAAATATCAAGCAAAGTTGAAGATGTACATACCCTGGGATTCAACAATTTCACTACTAGGCACATAGCCTAAGGAAGGTCTTGTAAATGTACCCCCCATAAACTCCTGCAAGGATGTTCATTAGGTATTGCTTTTCACAGTGAAAAATTGAAAGCAACCTAAAAGTCCATCAAAAGGGAGTAGGTAAATGTACTGTGAATAACTCACAATTGAATAATATACATCACATAAAATTAGTGAACACCATTGATGTCTTAACTAAATATCAAAAACGTAAACTTAGTCAAAGAACAAATTCCAGAAAGGTATGTATAGCATGCTAGCATTCATGTACATTTAACAAGTCCTCAAAGCTACACCCACATTACTACGAGTTGTGTATGCTTACATAGACAGTGAGAAGCAAGAACTAAGTGGATATGTGCCAAATTCACAATAGTGATTATCTCTGGGGAAGAAGAGCAGGACAGTTTTGAAATTGTGGGTTGGAATAAAGGACTTCAATTTCATGTTTTTTCATATCTTTTATTTGAAAAAGTCTGAAGCAAAGTGACAGAATAATAACATTTGTTAATTTTCAATAGTGGATACATGGGTGTTTGTTATAATCTTCTTGTACTTTATTTTTAAAATCTTTCACACTCTCCCAAAAGTGTAATAAGGCTCTAACTTCATGTCCTTACAACAATGATTCCGTCAGAAGACTGATGTGTTTCTAGCGGGGAGAAAGTGGACTCTTGTAACTTCGGTAATGATTTAAAAACTGAAAGAAAGCTTTATGTGTGTGCTGGGTATGTGCATTGCTTTTTTTGGAGAGGATGCAAATCTATCACTTCCAAAGGCATTTGGAAATGGATGACAGGAGACTTTGATTTGCACAATACTTGACTAGTGGGACTGGGATTTAGCATCTGGTGCCAACCATGCTAAATATTTTGCAATTTGCAGGTCTACACCTACACAAAAAGAATTGGCTAGCCCCAAATGCCAATTACATTCTTTTGGGAAATACTGAGTTAGAAGTTGCATCCAACTGAGAATGATGGAAAATCCTACAATTAGTGGTTTCAACACATAATCATTTTTCTTTTTCTTTTGTAACAGGAAATATGGAGGCTGCTGATACATGTTCTGTGGCTCAAGGGTGTCAGGGCTCAGTTCACTTTGTTTCTATTTGGTTTTCCTGATAGTTTCACAATGGCCGCTAAAGCTCCAGCCATCAAATCCCTTCCAGACAGGAATAAAGAAGGACTAGAGAAAGAAAGGGCAATCCCTGAACTAAATACCAAATATAGGTATTTGGAAAACAAGACTTTCTCCTAAATCTTCAGTATATTCTATTTATGTCTCATTGTACCACATGGCTTTGCTTATTGCAGGAGAGCTTAGTTTTTGGCTTTGTAGCCTTTATGCTAGAGAAAGGCAAGGACAAAGGGGTTTGGAATGGGTGTTAGGAAGTCAACCCACAGTATTTGCTGCAAAAATGAATAGGTTAAATTTCATACTAAAGTAAGGAGAGGGTATATCAAGGCTCATGCAAGAAAATAGAAACCCACTCTAAATATTTACCAGAGAAGGAGTTTAATGCAAAAAAAAAAAAAAAAAGAAACTGGTTACACAGGAGTTGGAAGAGTAAAGTTAAATAGGGGACAGTGAGGCAGCCCAGAGATTAGCAACCTCAGGATGCTGCTATCCACTCTTGGTTAGAAGACAAAAGGAGAAGGCAGAATTGCTGGGGTCACCTGGCAGAAGCTAGAACTCAGACAGACCCATTCAGTAGGAGCTGGAGCCAGAGAGGAGCTGGAGCTACTGCAGAAAACAGCACATGAGAGCAGGGGGAGAGGAATACCTTGCTTATCTCTTTTTCCCACTAGTTTCTACTATTGGCCAAACCCAGCTAGGAGGCAGCTGACAGTCTGTAGGAGCCCCACGGTGATGCAGAGCTGAGTAAGAGAAAGAGAAATAAATTGGAGGGAAAACGAATCCAGGACCAAGCACACGGAGTCAAAATACAAGACACACTTCTATGTTAAAGAAAAGGAAGGTATACACAATGAAAGTGAATCAGGGGTGACAAAATTAGTATCAGATGACACAGAATTCAAGGCTCAGGCCATTAAATGAGATGGAGTGTTTTTCTTTCTTTCTTTCTTTCTTTCTTTCTTTCTTTCTTTCTTTCTTTCTTTCTTTCTTTCTTTCTTCTCCTTTTTTTTTTATTGCTGACAGGTGCAATCCATAACAAATATGAAGAAATCATTGAAACTTTAAGTGCTAAACAGCATGGCATCAAATATATATGTCAAAACCTCTTAGAAATACAATGAGAACCATAATCATAGAGAGGACTTTGGTCCCTGTGATAGATCAAGCAGGCAAAAGTAAATAAGCACATTCAACAAGAGCTCATATTAAGACATATGGCAGCAGCCAAACCTGAAATCAGAGATATTCACAGCTTTAAGTGCTTTTATTAAGAAACAAGAAAAATGAAAATAAATAAATTCAATTATGGCTTCAACTCAAGAGAACATAAAAAAACAAATATAAGTTTAGGAAAGTAAGAGAAAGGAGTCAATAAAAACACAAACAAAAATCAATACATTTAAAAAGAAAAGTGGAATCAGTAAATTTACCAAGAGCCTATTTCAAAAACATCCATAAAAGAGACAAACTCTTGGATTTAACACACACACACAAATGAGAAAAGATCCAAATAAACAGCATTAGGAGTAAGAAAGCTAATACAATCACAGATATAGCAATTAAACACATTGTAAGAGCCATTCTATATGTGACTTAATCACATTTGAAAATCTCAATGATAAGAATAATTTTACAGGTATATAGAAACATCACAAAATTGAGAGAGGTCTTATGACTTGTGAGGCCCTGCAGTCATACTCAGTCCCAGAAACAATAGTCTTCCGTGTTACATCTATCACAACGGCATACTGGGCATACTGAGCTGTCTCCCTGTGAGACCATAAGCTTCCTGAGGTCAAGGACTGCATCTTATTCGATTTTGAATCACCAGTATGTAGCTACAGGATACATTGCAGATGCTCAGAGATGTTCATTGAAAAAATTTCCTCTGTCCTCCCTCCCTTCCTTTCTTTCTCTCCCTGCCCTTCCTTCCCTCCCTCTTTTCCTTCCTTCTTCAGCACCCCATAGAATAATCAAGAAGCAAGATCCATTTAGCTTAGAAAAAAGAGCGCCATATTTATGTCATTCTTTAGGTCTTATTGATGGTCTGTTCTCTGAGGATCCTGTTCTTCTGTGAAGGAGACATGTGCAGGCGGGCTCCTGTGTGGGGTTCATAGAGCATTCCTCTGCAAGCAGCACTGCTTATCAGGAGCTGCCCTGAGCTGGTGACTCAGAGAATGGCCCAGCAGGCCCTGGCTGTTGCTAGGAAACCACAATTCCCTGGTGGAACCCAGCACAACACTTGCAGGTTGTCCCTGATAACTTAGAGGAAACGAGAAGCTGTCAGAAAAGGTAGAGGGAAAAACAAAAATACTAAAATGAAGAAAATAAGTTTCCTTTCCTGGCATTAATGACATGTATCTATGGGGACCAGAGACAAAAATAATCAAAAGAGATGTTGGCATCATTAGCAAAAACTGTTTTGCTCTTGCTACTTTTGCCAGTGTCGAATTGTGCAGCAAGAACATGGCCAAAAACATGTCTGTTTTATAGACCGTCTCAGAGTTTTCTGGGACTTTGGCCATGGAAGGGTCTGGGGTAGTGATGAAAGCCTCTCCTCACCCTCATCCCTGTCCATTCCCTGATTGAGACCTCTTCAGCTGCCTGGTCAACCTATTTTTGCAAGTGGATGCTTCTCTTGGCCTCCAGTACACCTTTGACCAACTGCAAACCAGTGTTGTCCAGGCACACCTAGAGAGGACACAGAGGGAGAATAATAGAACCCTACAGCAGTGGTTCTCACAGTTGAATGTGTGTCAGAATTACCTGGAGGGTTTCTTAAACACAGATTCCTGGACACGACTCCTAGTCTTTCTGTTTCAGGAGACCTAGGTGGGGGATGAGAATATGCATGTCTACTGAGTTTCCAGGTGCTGCTGGTGCTGCTGGTCTGGAGACCACCCTGGGAAGCTCTGCCCTAGGCTATTAAATCTTGCAAGGAGTTGTCAATTCACTCAACTGACAAAGAAACAGAGGTTCAAGGAAGTGCATTGGGTTTCCCAAGGTCACTTAGCTGCTGCTGGGTGGGTTCAAACTGAGGTTTCCTGAATTGAACACCAGTGCTTTCTCTACTACAAAATGCTCTTCAAACAGCGTGCCTCTTTAAAAATTCTCCAAAAGACTCCAGATGGCCACCAACAGGGGTGGTCCTATCAAACGAATGCCAAGTTGCTAAATCCAACCCTGATAGCGACAGCTTTGGATACGAAGCCAGAGACAGTTTGCAAAAGCCTTTGTGTTCTTCGCAGCGTTGTCTCTCATCTTTCTAAATACTGCAGATAGAAAAGGAGGCATGTCGAGGAGGAGCAGACACAGCTAAACAGGGCTCCAATATGTGTCCAAAGAGGCACACCTCCAGTGCCATGCTGCCAAACGAGGGCTGTTGGTGGGAAGCCCCATCAGCTCTGGACTCAAACAATAAGGCGGGTCTCCCTCTTGCCTGCCCCCACCATCCTCCTTCCCTGGCCTCACTGTGTGCAGAGGTGGCTTCAGAGATATATTTGAACCTTAAAATATATATATTCTTTCCACTTTTGCTTGACTGTAGGCTTTGTCATTCATTGAGGCTAATTGTAAGCTTCAGGATACAAAAAGAAAAAAAAATCAAGCAAACACCATGCATTAACAAATCCTGGCTAAAGCAAGAGCGGGGTAAGTATGGAGTTTATCTTTGGTCCCTCTGGTCTCCTTCTTGACACTCTCATGACTCTCCAAGCCTCAACTCTTCCCTGCCCTTTTTGATTTCTAGAACAAGCTTTACTTCTTTATTTCTTCTTTACTTCTTTATTTTACTTCTTCTTTACCTTCCTCTAACCTCTTCTAAGGTGTGAGATGAAAGAGATTTAAAAGGTTATTGCTTATAGGTCTTTTTAATTTTAAAAAATGATGTTTGAAAACTAAACACACTCTAGTGCTAAAAAAAAATGAAGTTCTAATGATGAAATTTTGGGGGACTTGGGGGTTAAAAGGAGAGACACTAAGAACCAGAACCTCACTCGGGATTTTTTACATTGTACATCACAGGTGGTCATTAATTTGTCTCCTTTAAGGCTAAGACTTACCTTGTGTATTGACAATGGTGGCGGAGGCTCATGCCTTAGGAACCATCACTTGTAATTGTAGTTTCGCTGTCATCACAATAACTTTATGCCCACTAGATGGCATTCAGATAGAGCTGGTAGACACATTCTTATTTCTATAGCTTAATGATGTTAAGAAAAAATGAACTGGAGAGCTCCTTCTTCCTGTCAGGATTTTTAGCTTTGTTCTTATTGTCTCTGCCTCATGGAGTGAACTATGTTTGTGACTCCTACTGAGTGAATGCAGAAAGATATGACATTTTACTTGTGTATAGAGCTATACAGTGTTCCTGATGTGTTTCGATGTACATTCTTTCCTTTGAGCTCACTTCTTGTAGAAGTTATCATTTCCATTTCACCTCTGAGGTAAGAGATTTAAGTACATCAGCTAAAAAGTAGCAGAGCCAGAATGTGACTCTAAACCTTTGATTTCTGGCAGTGCCTGGGTGGCCCAGTCAGTTGAGTGTCTGACTCTTGATTTTGACTCAGGTCATGATCCCAGGGACATGGGACGAGGCCCATGTGAGGCTCTGTGCTGAGCATGGACCCTGCTTGAGATTCTCTCATTCTCTCCCTCTGCCCCTCACCCCCACTCGCATTCTCTCTCTCTAAAGTAAATTAAAAAAAATTCATAAACCTTTGATTTCTGATTCTAAATAGACCATATTTCATCCCCAAGCAGTAAATTAAAGGTGTATCATAGAAGAGACAGTGGTTGGCTAACTGAGTGGGCAGAGAGGTTCTGCAGTTAAGAAGTGACTCTGGCCAACATAGGAAAATATTGAAAAGAGGAACATTATGGTACCTGGCTTCCTTCTGGTGATCCCACCAGATGTCGTAATTTGTGTGCCTTAAGTCCAGAGTAGTGGGAGCAGACAACAACATAAGGTCAGTTCATGACTTTCAGGAAGGCAAGAAAGTAAGAAAATGTGGGCAGAGGGGAAAGATGATACTTAAAATAGAGTAGTGGATTCTCCCAGTTACCTCTGAGATTCTACTCATGTAGTCAAAACAAGTCCTGTGAAGGTGAGGAGGCTCCTTCAAAATCACATTTTAGCTGAGAATGCAAAATGACCGTGGGCAAGTAGAAGTGCTGGCTGAGGTCCCCTAGGAATTATCTGTGTGTTGTCTGCTCACTTAATGCTGTATGCAAGTGTTACAGTGTTGTATTTCATTAATATTGCTCTGGTGTAGAGTGCTTGCCTTGTGTTTCAGGTGCTCTCAGGGATGCTGGGAGAAGGAATTATGTTAACCAGCAAATATTCCATGCACTTAATCACTCCTGGGAAATTAATATAGCAATAGTGTTGACTAAGGAGCTAAGAGAAGAAGGAGGCCATTCCAGGTGTGTGGATTAGTAGATTAGCAGGCACAAAGGTACCGAGGTGGAAATGAGCTTAATCTGTGGGGAAGAATAAAAGCCCCTGTCTTGTCAAAGTGGAGAATCAGAGAGTAGAAAGTCAGGTTGGACAGATAACTTCAGACCGGATCATAGGGCGTGGTGTGTCACACTGAATAGGGCTTGCTTTGATAATGGACATCACAAGACTTTTAAGAAAGCATTGTTTTAGAAAGATTATTCCAGCACTGCACCGAATGGTTTTTAGTGGGAAGAGCTTGGGGCAGGAGGAGAAAGGATATAAGGCTATTGGTTTAATGTTTATAGGAGGTAATATAGGGCTGACCTTGTAGGGAAAGGGAGAGGATAGACAGATGATGAAAGACACTAAGATGAGTCCCTTTTATCTGCCAATGATAAAGTCAATTGTTTATTGAACATATTGCCCGCACTGCGATCTTGGGGGCAAGAAGCAGGTTTTCCTGCTATTCTCTTAACCTCACATTCTTGCTGCTCATTTCCCAATGTGGTCTCCCGTTGTCTTAATGGAGCAGTGGCACTCTGCTCATTAAAGCTGTGCAGCACATTACAAGTATCATTCATTTTAAGTAACTGATTTTATAGCATTTCAAACCTGCCAAGTTGATAAATTAGGCACTGTACTATTTTATACAATCTGGAATCTCAGATCTAGGGAATTTTGAAAATTAGCAAATCCTGTGGCAAATGGCAGCCCCTGCTGGCAAATATGATATTACAGGCTAACTCTAGTAGACAATGTAATGGCCCAGAAAAAAAGGTGAACAAAGAAAATAGAGCTGCTTGAGATGGAAGGGCTGAGGACCAGAATCTATTAGTGTGGGAGAAATTAGTATATTCCAGGGAAATACAAGAAAAGCAATTAGTAACAGTAAGATAACCCCAAAGTTGAAGGAACAAATCCAGAGAAATTTTAAAGGCCTAATATGTGTATGACTATGTGAGATGCTTGGACAATATCCATGTGACGGTATCATACAAGGTTTCTGACCTCATAAACAATTCAACATTTAGAATGATAAATTCTAAGGGTCTGAGTGCTACACAAACTTCTTTTAGGATAACACTGCAACCAATATTTCAGTATTCTGACTATACTCTCCAAAATTTCTTCAACAATAATTTTGTATTTAATGCCTTTGAGAATTATTTTCTTGGGAATTGTTTCCCCTGTGATAATACTTTTTAATATATTAGAAATTGGTGTGTTCATGAGGCGGTGAGGTGTGGCTTCACTTTATAGCCCTTGTTACTTGAATTCATACATTCTATAAAGTCAGATTTTTCAGGTTCATACGTGACTCAAAGAAGATGACAAAAGTCTTTATAAGGTCTAGTCATAAATTTTAAAGGAGACTGGTGTGTAAGAAAACTTATTTGTTTACATCCCAATTTTTATTTTCAGAAATAATTTAAGACTACTGTAAGGCAGATGAAATCAGCAAACTGTAAAGAACTAGCTCTTCCCCTAAAAACTCTGGTTAGGGAGATAAGAGTAGGTGTAAAAATTAATGAATAATACAAGATTATCTATAAGAATGTAGTAAAGAGTTTCTGGAACTTGATTGGTCAACATCCTGACAGTGTAGTTCTTTAGCCTGGAAACTTGGGTAAGTTGTTCAAACTCTCAGTGTCTGATTTGTAAAATGGGGATGATAATAGTATCTGCCTCATAATGTTGTTGTGAGTTTTAAATCGGTTAATATATGTAAAGAACTATATAAAGCCTGGCACTAGTAAGTACTAGATGTGCTAGCTACTATCATTATGGAAAGTGGTAAATGAACGACGTAGTAATCTCTGCAGGAGTTAGCTGGGAAATTATGATATAAATAAAGAAATAGTGAAAAGAACAGAAGGTGAAAAGTGAAAGAAATAGAAACAGGCTCCAGGCTCTTAGCTGTCAGCACAGAGCCCAATGCGGGGCTCGAACCCATGGACTATGAGATCATGACCTGAGCTGAAGTCGAACGCCCAATCGACTGAACCACCCAGGCACCCCTATTATTATTTTTTAAATGTTTACTTATTTTTGAGAGAGAGAGAGACAGAGAGTATGAGTGGGGGAGGGTCAGAGAGAGAGGCAGACACAGAGTTCGAAGCGGACTCCAGTGTCTGAGCTGTCAGCACAGAGCTCAACATGGGGCTCAAACTCATAAATGGTGAGATCAGACCTGAGCTGAAGTTGGATCCCAACAGACTGAGCCACCTAGATGCCCCTGTAACCTAAATTTTTTTTTTTAAAAAAGAAGTAGGATTTATATGAGAGAAGAGGCAGACAGAATGGCTGAAATCATAGTGCACGTAGCCTGTTACAGGGAGGAGGAGAGTCTGCTTTGATTGAAACAGTGTGGGCACAGAGGAGAAGTATTTGAAGCCCATGCTGGGACGATCACGGAGCTGAGGAGTCACAACTTTACTCGGAAGACTTGGGAGCTACAGACAGGGTTTGCCTGGGGAGTGTGGGACATTAGTAAAATCAATCTGTGCTGCAAGGGTGAAGGATGTTGCAAGGGCCAGGAGTCTGGCCAAGGGTTGTAGGGGATGAAAATAATTTTCCCTCTACCTTTTTGAGTTCCTAGCTGAGATGCCTGTAATACAAGGCAGATTTACAGGAGAAAAACAGTCAGAAGCCTCTTAACATGTTTACCTCATGTACAATCCAGGACTACACACCATCCTAATAGGGCAGGCAGGTTGGGAGTTGGAGGCCTCTTAGAGAAGAGTAAAGGGAGATGAAAGGGCCCTTAGAAGAATAGATGGAAAGTGTGATAGTTTGTGACAAAGTTTGTCTGGGTGTGGTGTGGGCCTTAGTCTCCTCTCCTGTGATAAGAGTCCATCTTCCTAGTTGCTGTAACTCCTGGGGAGGGGGTTGATGATAAGTGAGTTCCTTTTGCAGGATGACAGGAGTTTAGAGTAAGCCTCTCCTTGCATCTGCTGGTTTTCAAGTGTCTACAGCTCAAAATAATCAATACACCAAAGTGGCAGATTTGAGGTGGCATTTTATGCTACCCTTCAGGGTTAAGTTGTGTGGGAACTGCAGCAATGAGAGTCTGGACAAGGGGAAAGGTGGACGAAACGATGAAGGCATGGACCTCACTAAGGAAGACCTGAAGACACTGAATGGAGGAGTCAAGGGAGTGGGTGCGGGAGATCCTGCTGTCTGAAACCAGAGACACTGAGGTAGTTGAGGCATCAAGTGATCTTAGGAGGAGGCTGGGGTGCCATAGATGATATTCTAGACATGTTGAGGTTGAGGTGGTAGGAAAAAATGAACACTCATAATTATGTATGGGGCAGTTTATATCAAGACAAATGTCCTTATCAGTTCTAGGTTAGAAGGTTCCTTTAAGTATGGGGTACATCCTTAGACAGAAATCCAAATGATTTTTCTCACCTTTTCATTTGTAGTACCTTTCATTACAGGACCAGTGATATCACAGCTTTGAGGCTGAATCTGGGTAGCATTTGTCTGTAAAGTTTTCATCATTATTAGCACAAAGTGTGGCCCAGGCATCCTGGATAATTCACATTCAGCCTTTTGTGCTGACTTTCTGCCTGAGGACTCCTCTCTGTCTTCTTCTAATTTAGCATTAATATTAATGATGGCTGTGAGAGCAGAAAATCAGATCAGCAGGCAGAAGAGTCAGATCTGCTTCTTTAAGGGCTCCCAGTTTACCCAAATGTGAAGGTCTGGGGGTGCGTTTGCCCTTCAGGTGAAGTCTGGTGAGTGATGGGAAAACCCCCTTTCCTCAAGTGAAAGGCTGATGCATTAGGGATGGTTCACTCCTTGCAGCCTCATTTAGCAGCACACTGAACAGTGGTTCATTAGGCTGTAAGCATCTGCGTCGTGGCACCAGAGGCTTCCAAGGGCACCAGGCTGAGATGGTGGCTTCACTGTTTAAATCCTGAGTCTGGGACATTTAGAGCTCTGAAGGAAGAACAGAGTAGCGAGTGCAGTGAAATTGAACATGGCCAGATTTGCCCTAACATTGAGTTATACTATAGGCACTGAGATTCAGAAATAGTAACAACATTACACATAGAACAAGATGGGGTAAATTTTGCAGGGGATCATTCATTTTTCCATTTCAAGGCTTGAGTGGTCAGATGTAACAGGGATAGGAAGGAAAGTGGAAATAAAAATTGTAATCTATAGCTTGGCCCAGCTGCCCAAATGGTGCTTAAATGTATTTAGATTTGTCTTAAGTTTTAACCCCTATTTTCTTCTTCCTATGTGGCGTTGTGGATGGGTTCAAAATTATCTTAAGGTTATAAGATTTCTCTCATGTGTAATCTGATCTCTTGTTCTCCTTCGACTTGGAAGTCAGCAATGCCCCCAGTGGCAGTGAACACAAATAGCTCAATATGCTTTGAGTCATAGTTTCCATTTTTATAACTTTTGCTTGTTTTATGGTCTAATTTTAGCCCTGACTTATTTTTTCCTCTTAGTGCTATATTAATAAAATTCACAATGCCTTGAACGTAGCAAAGAGTCAAATGTTCATTGAATGACTTTCATAATCATAGCGTACAGGAAAGAGCTCAGCAAATCCTGCTTTGGTGATGCTATTGCGCAAGCATCGGAGGCATAAAAGTAAGGCACATTCAGCTTCCAATTCTACGTCATTCTAGGCAAGTTAGGTGAACTATTTGTATCCCAGTTTCCTTATCTGCTAAATGGGAATGTAGACCTTCACAGAGTCATCATGAAGAGTGAAGAGGTAACATATACAAAGTGCCTGGCAGATCACTGAACATATGAATGAGCCCTTATAAAGTATTTGCCACAGAAATCAATAACTCCACTGCAAAATTTCATAGGACAAAGACATTTTTCCAGATACAGCAAAGTTTCTGAAGTGTCAGGCTGATGATCTAACATCCATCAGTGTGCTAGCTTTGTGTTATAATCCTTTCTTTCTGTACACATTTTTTAACTGCCAGATTTGTAGTGAAGGGGAATTTGTCTCTTAAATGTCTTAAACGTCTTTTTCTTAAATATTTTTAAGAGAGAGAGAGAGAAAGAGTGTGTGAGCAGGGGAGGGTCAGAGAGAGAGAGAGGAAGACAGAATCTGAAGACAGACTCCAGGCTCTGCGCTAGCTGTTAGCACAGAGCCCGACGTGGGTCTCGAACCCCCAAACTGCGAGATCATGACCTGAGCTGAAGTCAGATGGTTAACCAACTGAGCCACCCAGGCGCCCCTCTTAAATATCTTAAAATGATATGACATTTTTCTAAAGGTAAATTGAAAGGAATTTACTCTCTACTTTTAATAATGTCAACCAAAAGCAAAAGTGGACTCTATAAGGTACATTTCGACTTGCCATGAGAAATTAGGATTGCTTAAAATGATGAAGAAAAAATAAAGAAAGTGTAAAGTGAGCCGTATGAAAACTTTTAGTATCTTAGAATTTGCGGACAATATTGTGGTATCATGGCCTGAAGACTGGGCTCCTGCCGCCCTGGGAGCCACCAGGGATATTCATGCTCTCCTGGACCTCCAAGACCATTTGCAGGTGCCTCAAACCATCATGAAGAAAGACGTGTAATGGACCTATTTTTGTTTTAGGGCTTAATTTTTTTTTTCACCTTGTAGTGAAGTAGAATTATTTCTGGGAAAGAAAAAGTGGAGTTTCATGCTATTAGACAATTTGGCCTTTCTTATCCATCATCCATAACTCAAGAAATCAGAGAAGAGAGACAGGCTCAGAATTAATGAACAAACCACTCAATAAAATGGGTAAAAATGGAAGCCCACAGGTTCCTGACCAAACGTTCTCCAAACTTGATGTTAGCAGTAGAAACTGAGCCTGTGGTCCTCAGGAAGACTGACTTGGTGGTCTTCAGAGCCACCAGGTGCATCTAAAATGCTATAGCTTACTCCCCTCCCCCATTATTTTAAGACTTGGGTTGCTTCTCAGTCACACTGCTTTGGATCCTACATCTTAACTCCATACATATTTCCTCTTAAAGGGACAAATTCAGTGTTTTAAACATTAAACATATACACTGAAAGCTGCCTTATCAGTAACCGTCTTAAGTTTTATGACATATTATTTTTGTTTTAGCAGGCACCTGGATGTCTGTTAACTAGCTGCGCCTCAGAACTCCTGCAGAGGGTTATGAGACTGGATCTGATGCACTTGTGACTCTACTCACAGATGACAATGGGGAACCCCTGCAGATGGCAGCAGCACTTCAAATTTCACCAGCCAGGAAGGGCCTGTGGTTCATACAACCAGAAATCAAAAGACGCCGGCAGAATCCTTATCCCAGTCCCTGTGTCCTGACCATTTCCAGCCACTATTCCAGATTCCAATTTTTTACAGCTTCAAGTCCTGCACAGCGTAGAGCATGGACAGAAGGAAATAAAGCCAAGGAATGTCTGTCTAATTTCCTTTATGAAAGAAGAAACAAATTTTAAAAACTTTCACCACCGTCAGCCCCTCCATTTCCCTCTTAAATGTGGGTTCTCTCTTCAACCTGAGTGTGAAACTGAAGGAATAGGAATGGAGATTATAGATCATACACTGATTTTTAAAATGATATTACTCTCTGTTGGCTACTTATACTATTAGACAAAGAATGAGCAAACCATTTTGCTTTCTGTTGCTATAAATGCCCATTGAAGAAAATTAATGCCTATTCTGTAATTCTGAGAACTATGTACAATGCCTGTACATAAGAGGTATCCATAAGTATGACTCTGAGTCTTTCACATCTGAATGGGAAAGCTATATTATTTATATAATTTTCTTTGTGGAGTTGAAAATATAAAACATATATAGGCTGATCATCACATTTACGTCTATAATTATTTCTAACTTAGATTTTAATTTGCAGAGGCAATACTAGCTTATATAAAAAGTCCAACAATTCATAAATATATATAGAAAGAGTTAAAAATCCTCTGTGCCCTATCCTACTTCTTGAGGTAATGTTAAATATGTTCATAAAAATACTTAATAAGAAGGTAGGATCTTACTGTACACATTACTGCAACTTTCTCTGAATCAACAGACAGACTGAAGTCATATATAATAGCTGCATAGTATTCCATAGTATGGATGTAACATAATTTATTCAACCATAGCTTCTGTGATGGACATCTGTGGCATTTCCAATTTTGTCATCACTACAAGCGATGCTGAAATTTCACGTACAACCTCATATACTGATGTTTTTATTTCTGTTGGCCAGAGTCCTCATAGTGGAATGTTATATAGAGCGAGTTTTTACATCTTTACCAGAATTTGATGTTACCAATTAAAAACCTTTTTTTCCCAATCTGCTGGATAGAAAATGGTATCTTGATTGAACTTGCATTTCCCTAGCAAGATTGCATGGCACAGTGTCTATAGGCATGGGCCCATGGTCCAGCTGCCCAGTTGTATTGACTACTACCTGTGTGACCTTCGCAACTTACATAACTTCCCTGTGACTCAGTTTCACCATTATCATTGAAAATAGGAAAAGTAGTAATGCCTGCTAAAGAAGATTATTATTGGGATAAATTGAGTTAATATTTGTAAAAACTTAGAATAGTGCCTGGTGCTTGGAGCAGTGCCTGACATGTAATAAACACTATATGAGTTAAATATATGTTAGTGATATTAGACATTGTTTAATATTTTATTAACATTTGCATTTTTCTGCTAAATATGAATGTTAAAATGTTTAATTTTTAGTGTAAAAAAGGTGGATGGATTTTTTTTTTTACTTTTGAAATCACATTACTCCCAGAAAAAAAAAAAGCATAGAAATCCCTGCCCTACCTCCCTTCTCGAAGAAATACTCCAGTGCTTGGAAATGCCATATGCCAGGATGCTGAGAAGAATTCTGCTAGAATGTTTGAATTAGAAGGAACATAGAAAGGTTTTGAAAAATAGACAAAAAATGTTCTTAATAAAAGAACAATCCAGGATTAACCATAAAAGATAATTCAAACTTTTCTTTCCTAATGCCAGCAGTGCAATTTTACAAGTGAAAAATCATCATTTGATATCTTGGATTTCAGAATAGCCCAGACTTTTCTTGTTGAGATTACTAACCACATACCTCTTTTCTCAATTGGTTATTTTTCACTTGGATTTGTCCTCTATGGGGAATCTTGTATTATTTATCAGTCATATAAATCTAAAGCCACCCAGCATTGGGCTTGCCTAAATGTCAGAGACAAAAATTTCTTGTGTTCTTCCTCTCAGCTTCTATCAGCAACATGTTCTTTTTATGTTTTCTCTACATCTTCAGTGTGATGGAAAGATACTCTTTCATTGGGCATTGGTTTTAGTCTGTTTTGGTTAAATTCACATTTGAGTAGTTTTATTCCATTTCAGAAAGATTGAGCGTTGGGGAGGGCAGGCCAGGTGGAGAGAGAGAGGAAGCAGGAGGGAGAGGGGACCTTCTGAACCACATTCATTGGCTTGTGTGGACTCTTCTTAGGCAACATCAAACTGGCTTTTATTGAACCTTAGAAACAATGGCAGGCAGTGAGAATGTTTATGGAAAAACACCCCTTGAAGTTCAAACATTCTGATATACTACACCATTTCCTGTTTTTCCAACTCATTCCTGGGACTGCAGTAGCTGTTCCACCTCACCTCCAATCCATTGACCCCACCACCTTCTTGTTGATCATTATCTCCCCTCAAATCTTCACTGCGTGCCTTAATTCCCTTGCTTACAGATTCAATTCCTTGGTCCCTTTTTGTCTCCATCACCCTACACTGAATTAATTACCACAAACCTAAAGCAGATTGTGTAGTCAGTCAATCTTGAACTATTTCCCTTAATTCTTTCCCTCTCTCCTAGACCATCACCTGATCCCTCTTCTCCTTCCTCCAACCTCCAGTGTCCCTCCCTACTCCTCACTCTCAGCTCATGACCTGATTTCTTATTTCACTGAGAGGATACAAGCAACCAGAAGAGAAATTCCTCATGCTCTCACCACCAAAACTTATAACATAGATGCATCTGTGTTGATAAGCCAGCCCTCAGCTGTTGACATCAGGGGCAAACTATCCCTGTTCCCCTGTAGGGCAGTCCTTGCACGTGTGTGCTAGATTTTGCACATTCCCCAACTTCACTTCTTATTCAAGGACAATGCTTCTGCAATTTTATATTCTCTCTTGCATGATCAGTCTCCTTCTCCTTACTTAATCATTACCATCAACATACAAGGTTTCTACAATATCTCATCTTTAAACAATTTTCAATAGAGGCATTAATCATAAGCTTTATAAACAAATTTCTGTCTGGTAATTGTATTGTATTTTTTATTTTAGAGAGGGAGGGAGAGCATGTGAGGTGGGAAGAGGGGCAGGGGGAGAGAGAATCTTAAGCAGGCTTTAGGCTCAGCACGGAGTCCAATGCAGGGCTTGATCCCAGGACCCTGGGCCAAAATCAAGAGTCTGACACTCAACCAACAGCCACCCTGGTGCTCCTGTGTGGTCATTTTAATGAGGAAAAACATTATGTGAAAAGGTATGAAATACGTAACTTGCTCTTTTCTTTTAGTGGAGCATAAAGCATTTTTTTCAAAGCCCAAAATTAGTGACAAAGTAAATAGGCATTCTATAAAATACACTAATTGTTAATTGTCATATTTAGAAGTGGAAAGACTCCAGCATAAAGCAAGAACAGGAGTTATCAGGTTTTGCGGAGGAATAAATGAATGTTTATAGGTCACAAATTCCTTGTAAACTTAGGAAGTCATGTAACTTTGATATAGATAATGTTCAAATTAGTTTAGGAGTGGTATGGCTTAGACTTCCCCACTCCTGATAAAGTACCAGGGAAATAATATGCAATCCTTAAATGTGAAGCTGTTTAAAGCATTAATAAACTGCACATATCACCTAAGGAATCTGAACATTTCTGTTTCTCCAAATGGCTGAATTGTAGTTATCAGCACTGAAAGGATTTATCACTTATGAGGATACAGGGGCCAGGCGTATGGTGCCAGATTGGCCATCAGTGCAGGTCAGTAGACTCACTGGTGCCTGCTGGTGTTTCTGGTCCTGTGATTCCTGGAGGCACCTGGCTGACCCATAAATGGCTGCCAGCCCCACTACTGACTATCTTCTGTTGGATTTCCAGTCTCCCCAACTGCACCTTGATCTGGGTCACATTCTCTGCCCTGTCACTGAATACTGCAAGGACATGCCTGCCATCTTTTGTTGGCTCTCTGAAGCCCTAAGCATCTGAATAATAGAAATATTTGCAATTTCAGTGGCAAAATATCTGTTTCTGACTAGAAATGAGATCTCTGCTGAAAATAAGACAAACCACCATTTCAGATGTCTGATTTTCCAGAAGTCATAGGTAGTAATACCACTGGTGCTCAGCCACACAGGTTGTACCCCACCCCAGATCCCCAGGGCAAAAGATTGACATGTAGAAGCACTTCACATCCCAGAGATAGTAGCAGGGATATCCCAGAGTCACACTGAGCACGCCTTGGATATTCCTGATCCAGGACTTATTGTGGCTCCTCCCTGGGGGCCAAAGCTCTGTGTCTGCATACCAGGCAAGTACCAGCTTCTCAGTGTCAAGTGCATGGCTACTGTTAAAAAACACAATTCAACTGAACAAATGTGAAGATCTAATTAGGTTTACTAAATGATTCATGAATGGGGGAGTACCCCATATAGCAATCAGAGGGGAGCTCTGAGGAGTTGCACACAATAGAAGGTTTTTATAAGAAGGATGGTGGGGCAAGAGAGTTTTAGGCAGAAGAAAAGGAAGTATCATTTCAGGCAAGAGCACCTCCCCTCAGGGGGAAGGGCAGAAATTCTTATTATGCAGATTACCTCATTCTTCCCTTTTTGGTTGGGTGGGGGGAAATGCAGAAGACCCTTGTGACGGATTATCTCCTTGCTACTTTCTGATTGGCAGGTTAAGACTACGTTTCTGAGGGGAAGATAAAAGCTGCAATTAGGTTAGGTATTAAGGCCTGGTTTGGTGACTTGGCCTGGCCCAAGTAGTGCCATTTTGGGCCTGTGGTTTTCTTTTTAACTCCACTCTGGGGACAGGATGCCACTTCACTCACCTGTCATTGCTGCTGGCTACTATCTCATCTTTAAAAAATACCTCCTTGGACCCCTAACTACCCTCCAGCTGTTGACCACTTATATACTCCCCATTATGGAAAGTGCGTATGTTCTTGTTCTCACTGTGTGTCTTTTCCCATTTTTTTTTCTGGAATCCAGCCTAACATTCCTTCCTTCACACCACCTGCATTGTCAAATCCAGTGCTATTAGTTACAAATGACACAGGTGATCACTTTTTCCTTCCTATGATGCTTTCCTTTCTTGGTTTATAGAATACCATACTTTCTGGTTTTCCTTCTGGTCCCTTCTCTGGCTTCTGCTCCTCTTTCTGATCTTTTAAAATCACAGTGCCCCAAGGCCCAATCTTTGGGTCACTTCTCTCTTTTCTTTTCACACTAACCTCCTATATGATCTCAGTTAGCCCCACCCACAGGGATGACAGGTAAAATACAGGATTCCCAGTTAAATTTGAATTTCTGATACACAACCAATAATATTTAGTTCTGTAACTTTATTTTCTAAGTCTGGCAAACTCATGCTGATGACTCACAGATTTCTATCTCTAGCCCAAATAGCTCTCCTGAACTTTTTATAGATGGCAAAACTGAATCTTGCATACTTAATAGTGATAGGGGAAAAATCTGTTATAAGCTGGCTGACAGCACTGATTGGGAAATTCCAATCCCTGCCTGGAAGACTCCCCTTTCGGGTTCTTCTTCCCAACATGCTTACTGCGGAGGCGTGTCTTAATGAGGAATGTGGAAGTAACAGACTATAAATTGCACTCCAGAGCTCAGACCTCTGGAGAGTGATTTCCTCTGGGGTTACTGGTGTAAAATAAACCTCCTGCCTTCCAAGATCTCCAGGTGCTGCTTGGTTCTTCTGCCGGTGATCCAGACCAGATTCCGTAACATTTGGTTCCCTGACCAGGAAACCAAACCTCACTGACCCATTGTTGCCACCTGTTTTGGAAAACGGCGAGGCGATGATGGAATGAGGAATTGCAAAGGAGAAGGCATGTTCTGTCTGAATCTCGGCAGTCTCCCAAGGAGACTTGGCAGGTGAGGGCCTGGAATCAACATCGGTAAGGCTTGGACCCTAAATCTGTCCTGTCTGGCCTATCCATAGTGGTGGAAGGGGGACCTGATCACTTCCTGGAGACCTCAGTGGTCTCGCTGGTAGAAATTCTATTGGAGGGAATGTGCCTCCGGTGTGTATGTGAGTGTGAATGTGTGACTTGGTCTGGCTTGCCTGCCGAGTCCAATTCTGTGGCTCTGCAGGTGGGTGCCCTTAAGGTACCCAAAAGCCTATGGAGTCCAAGTGGCCCTGTCTGCAATTCCATGGTGAACAGCATACAGTCTATGGTAGCATCCTAATAGTTTCCAATTGTAAGTCACAAAGCTGAGACTGCTATGGCTAAGCATCAGCTAAGCTCCTTTGGGTCATGGCCAGACAGGCATCTGACTGGCTTCCTCATTAGAGGGGGCACCCCTACCTCTCAGTTTGTCTTTGTGACTCTGTATCATAGGAACATTATGGGGTTGGGATTGAGCAAAGAAGGGGTTTTCGGAAGAGTATGAATTTAAGATGACCCTCAACCCCCCAGCAAATTAAGGACCCTATGTGGGTTAGAATGGCCCACTTTTGGTGTAGGATGGCCCTCAGAGTGAACCTTAAATGTCCCAACCATCTGGGATGTCTGGCAGGTTGTCACCAGAGACCCAGATTACCCTGATCATTTCCTGTATATTGACTCCTGGTTAGAGATTGCCTAAACCCTTCCTGCTTGGGTGCAATTTACCTGCAATAAACAGGAACAGGCTAGGATCTTAGTCACCTCAACAAAGTGGCCCAAGGAAGGTCAACAGAAGTCCCAAATTCCACAAATCCTCTCCAGTGATCCAGAGGAAGAACATTGCCACCTTTGGTCTCCCCAACACTTCTGGACTCAGTAGATCTGCTCTCCCCTGGTACCAGTGGCCAGATTTCCCCCTTGGCCAGGCGCAGATGCTCTCCAAATGCCAGTACACAGCTGCTGGGACCTAGAGGCTCTCCTGGGATTGGGGGGCGGGGAGGGAAGGGTGGGGATCCCAGCCTGGTGGAGAAGCTCATGAATATACTCAGCAGCAAGGGGAATCCCCTGGGGATTATTATGGGGGGCTATGCAAGGCTTACACCCCGTGTGGCCCCAGGCACAAGAAAGCCACAACAAAAGGATGGGGAAGGTCCAGCCGCCAAAAGCTGGGAGGCTCAGAACCTTTTTAGCAAGGGGTCAATGAGCCTACTGCAAGGAGAAAGGACATTAAAAGAATAAATGTCCCAACCAGGAAAAGTCCCCAAAACCCAGCCAATAAGCAGGAGAACCTTGCAAAAAAGACTTCATAGGCCTAGCAGGAATAGATTCAGATTGAAAGGAACCCACATGAGCCTACAGTCAAAATAAAAGTAGAGAGCCCAATTATGACTTTTATGTGAACTCAGGGGCCACACCATATGGCATGTGTTCCTCTACCTACTTGAATGCCCTATCCGTCTACTCAGCCAGGATATACTCTCAAAGCTGGGGGCCCAAGTAACCTTTGAGCCAACAGGACGCACCGGCCCCCAGCTGGATCCAAATGGAGCCTATTCTGCATCGAGGCCCAACGGAGCAGCCCACCTGAATTCAGGACTGCCTTCCCCACTGTGTGGGTTGAGGACAACCCCCAGCCCCGCCTCTGCCCCTGGACTTGCCCACAACCAGGCCCCTGTCATTGTAGAGTTAATCCCAGGGGCTCAACTGAAGAGACAGTGACAATACTTCCTCCCACAAGAGGCAAGGACAGGCATCTGAAAAAAAGTAGGCATTCTGGTTGAATGCCAATCACCTTGGAACACCCCACTCTTGCCAGTCATGAAGCTGAGAGGAAGGTACCAACCAATTCAAACTTTGTACCCAATGGTCCTGAGCTGGAACACCCTCCTCAGCCAGATCCCAGCCTCTGCCAGATGGTTTGCCAGCCTGTCTAGACTTAAAGGATGCCTTCTTCTGCCTCTGCCTACTCCCCCCCGAGCCAACCTTTGTTTGCCTTCAAATGGACCAAACCAGACACAGGGTGTCAGATGCAACTGACTTGGACAAGCCTCCCACAGGGGTTTAAAAACTTGCCTGCCCTCTTTCGGGAGGCACTGGCCAGATCTCGCTGGCTTTCCAAGGAAGGCCACACATTGCACCCTTCTCCATTACCTGGATGACCTCCTCCTTGCCAGCAATAGCCGAGAAAATTGTACAGAGGGCACAAGGGCCCTCCTCCTTCGGACTCAGGATATCGGGTCTCGTGCCAAGGCACAGATCTGCCAACAGCAAGTCTGACACTTAGGCTTCCTCCTTACCCAAAGAAAAACAGCACTACGGCTGGAGAAAAAGGTCATCACTTCCCTACCTTCGCCCCAAACTAAGGGAGGCCTACAAGAATTCCTCAGGGCTGTGGGATTCTGCCGAATGTGGATTGCCAGATTCTCAGCAATAGTGAGACCCCTCTATAATCACTTGGTAGGGCCAGATTGAGAACTTTCTGTCTGGACAGAGGAGGCTGAAGCAGTCTTGCTATAGATAAAGGCTGCTTTGGGGCAGGCACCAGCCCTTGGCCTGCTGAATATAGAAAAGCCTTTTAATTTATACATTGGAAGGAAAAGGTCACCCTCAGGATTTTCACCCAGACCTTTGGCCCTTGGCAACAGCCAGTAGCATACAGTTCTACACTGCAAAGGACTCCAGAAGGAAGACAACTTTTACAGCACAAGGAATTCTTGACAAAGCAGCCAAGATAGCAGCTAATAAGGAGCTAGCCACAGATCCCTCCCTTATCTGCGCCATGATCCCCACCAGGAGTTCAAAGGAGAAATTGTGGCTTACCAGCCACAACCAACAGTGATAACAGGCCTGCATTTGTGGGACTGCTTAAAGGCCTCAAAGCTCAGGAAATGTAAAGCATATAAATCACATCCTCAAGGGAACCTTAGCTAAGTTCGCTCAGGAAACAGACCTCCCTTGGCCAACCTGTTGTCCCTGGCCCTCCTGTGTGTCAATTGCGCAGGAGGAACTCAAGTTTTCTCCCCTTTTGAGAGGGCCTCAATTTCTTTAGGATCTCCTGTACATCCCCTCTCACCAGGGCACTCAATCTAGGTCAAAGAATGGAAAAAAAAAAAAGACTCTTTCAAATCACAGTGGACTGGGCCTCATGTACTCCTTGGGTCTACCACTCCAGAGTCAAGAGGGCCAATCCTGAGGAGCCCCAGACTTGGAAGACTGACCCAAGTCCGATCTTCAGCCTTGTTTCAGCCACACCCTGGAAGGTCTACACGTGACCGAAGCTTGAGGAATTGCTGATAAAATCTGATAAAATAAATAGACCGTCCTTACTCCTTGCCATCAGATTGGCAGAGGTTGCCCCAGAAAGCTGGGGAAACGGCGAGAATTTCCTGTTCATACTCACCTTCCTCTTATGGATAGAATGTTTTGTTGGTACTGATTGCCTCTAATCTGGGCCCCATTTGTAAGAGCAGGGCGCCTGCAGTGTAAGAATCTGGGGGTTTAAAAGCTTAAATGTGGGGTGCCTGGGGGGCTCAGTTGGTTGAGTCTGACTTCGGCTCAGGTCATTATCTCATGGTTTGTAAGTTTGAGCCCTGCGTCTGGTTCTGTGCTGACAGCGTGGAGCCTGGAACCTGCTTTGGATTCTGTGTCTCCTTCTCGCTCTTTGCCCCTCCCCCACTCGTACTCTGTCTCTTAAAAATGAATAAATGTTGAAAAAATTTAAAAATAATAATAAAAGCTTAATGTGGTGTAACCTCTTTCAGTCTATTGAGTTTCCTGCCAGTAAGGGAGTTGCTAATGCCATTTTGGGGAAGTGTTTGCACTGATGTATGTACCTCACACTTCAAGAAAAAGAGATTCAATAATTTTGGTGATAAAAGTGGCTTAGATTAACCTTCAGCCTTAAGGCCCAAGCCAAACGGTGGTGTTACTACCCGTCCTCCTTGGGCAAGACTGGCCGCTGGGATAGGGACTGACAGAGGATGCATAGGCTCTTCTACGGGACTAATGAGTGCTGACTCCCTAGTGTCCCTGCAGAGCTGAATAAGTTCCCTGGCAGGAACAGACTTCACCTCCTCACTGCCTGGAAAGGGAACACCTAAATATTCTTGGAAAAGAATGCTGTTACTTTGTAAACCAGTCAGGAATAGTCACAACCGAAGTCAGGGAACTAAGAAAAAGAACCAGTCCATAATAAATAAAGATGATGCCCTCTAATACAGACTAGATCTGTTTAAAGGGGCATCAAAGTGGCATATGATAGGGGAAAATCTGTTATAAGATGGCTGACAGCACTGATATGGGAATTCCAGTCCCTGCTTGGAAGACTGCCCCTTCTGGGTTCTTCTTCCCAACCTGCTTGTCGTGTGCATTAATGAGGAATGTGGAAATTACAGACTATAAATTGTCCCCCATGCTTGTGCTCAGGTGCTCAGACCTTTGGAGAGTGATCTCTGAGCCCATCCGTGAAAAATAAGCTTTCTGCCTTCCAAGATCTCCGAGTGCCACTTGGTTCTTTTGCCAGGTGTTCCAGACCAGATTCTGTAACAATAGCTCCAACATCTCCACTTAGATTTCTAACAGGCAGCTCAAACTTACCATGCCCAAAACAAATCGTGATTGTCTTTCCTCCCATCAAAGTTGCTCCTCTTATAAACTCCCCCTCAGTTATGCCCCTCAGTGGCATAACTATTCTCCCAGTTGATGAACTTGTCTTTGACTCCCTTTTCTCACTTGCTGCGCATCCCATCCTTTAGCAGCCCTCAGAGACAGTTATCGTCACAATATAATCAGAATTCTCACTTCTGCCACATGCACGGCTACCATGCGGATCCCAGCAGCCTTCTAACCCAATATACACTCCACAGAGAAATCTGTTAAAAACATAAACCAGATTATATCACTCCTCTGCACTAAAACCTATAATGTCTTCTCTTCTCTGAGTAGAATGCAGAATCCTTACCATGGCCTGCACACTGTATATCATCTGTTCCTCTGCACCTCTCCGACCACGTGGGCCATCACTGGCACCCTTGCTCCTGTAATCAAACCAACATGAGTTTGCTTCTTGGTGAATCAGAAACTGCACCGGGTTGTGATTGCACGAAGAAAACTTTATTTGCAGCAAATAAGGAGATCAAGGTAAATGACTTCCAAAGTGGTGACTCCTCCCAGTAAGGGTGGATGGGTTCATTTTATTTAGGATTAGGATAAATAATTACATAGGGAAGCCTTGTTGTTGCATATAGAGGCAAACACAGGGTAGTGCATGAGTCCTAAGGGAACATGGCTATGCACACATTGTACGTTATGTAGATGAGGTTCATGCTCCTTCTTGGGGTGAGATTTTAATACTATAATGAGATAAAGGTAGTTGTTGGTCATCCTAGTAGTGTAAGTCTGAGGGTAAGCTCAAACTGATCTGGGTGGTCTGGGCTGCTGAAAGTCTCCTCAGAGCAGTTGGTATCCCTGGAGCGGTGGTGAAACGCTTAAGGAAACATGTGGGACAAAGTTCGGGGAGTACAAGCAGCGGGCGGTAAAGCACTCTCTAGCCTCTAGGGTTTCATTACTATTCCCTCTGGCTGGGATATGCTGCCCCGCTGAGTGACGGGCTACCTTGCTCTATTTCAGCCTCAGCTGCAATGTCACCTAATAAGAAAGGCATAATCACCGCCCCATTGGACACCTTCCTGCATCATGCTCTTGTAGGGGCCATGGGCAACCTGCCCCCAAATGTGCCACTTTGGTGTACTGATCACGTTAAGTAAAAGTTACTTAAGAGATAGTCTAAGCAAGGACACTCAGACCCTCTTCTGTCCCCCTGAAAGCAGGGAATTAATCTCCATGTGAAAGGCACCTTCTCTGTAGGAGGAGATAGACATCCTTATCACCAGAGATGGGAAGTTTAGACCCCAGAAGGCTGTATAAACAACCCTTGTTATTTTTTACTGGTTTACTACCCCACACCAAACCAAACTGTTTAGAATTTCTTACTAATTAAAGCACCCTAACTTAAGCTTTTTTTTTTTTTTTTTGGGCTTGTCAATTCCTCACAGATTTTTTTTTTTTTTGTCTCTGTACCCAAAGAGTATAAAAACTGCCTGCTTTTGTTATTTCCTTAGGTCTCAATTTCATTACTGGTCCTCCGTGCACACATAATAAAATTTTGGCTTTTTCTTCTGTTAATCTGTCTCATGTAAATTTAATTCTCAGTCCAGCTGGAAGACCTGGAGGCTAGAGAAGAATTTTTCCTTCCCTTCACTCTACTCCTTAAGCTTACTTCATACTACTTAGCACCACCTGGTAACTTTACTGTCTGTTTCCACCCTCTCCCACAACTAGAGTATAAACTCCTTGAGAACAAGGCCTTCATTTTTGTCCCTGCTGGCTATCTGGGGCCAGGAATAGTGCCTGTGACCATGATTGCTCACATTTGTTGAACACATGATTGAGTCTATTAATGAATAAAAGAGATTTATTTTTTGGAGATTGTGAAAGAAATCATCATCTTTCTTTTTGTTCTGTATCTTAATTCACTTATAACCTAGACATCTTTCTTTTTGTCAGCTTAACTTTTAAGCTCTGCAAAATGTGTGTGTGGGAATAGCGGTTCCTTCCCTTGAGAAATCACTAAAAACCTTCCATTATTTATAAGGATTCGAGCAGAAGGAGGGAGGCATCTTTCACTACAGTAATTTAAGGGCTCAGGATTGGGAAACCTCAAACCAAAAGTAAGTACAAAAATTGAATATTTGATCCAGCAATAGCACTGCTAGGGATTTACCCAAGGGATACAGAAGTGCTGATGCATAGGGGCACATGTACCCCAATGTTCATAGCAGCACTGTCAACAATAGCCAAATCATGGCAAGAACCTAAATGTCCGTCACCTGATAAGTGGATCAAGAAGATGTGGCATATATACACAATGGAGTACTACATGGCAATGAGAAAGAACAAAATATGGCCATTTGTAGGAAAGTGGATGGACCTTGAAGGTGTCATGCCAAGAGAAATAAGTCAGGCAGAGAAGGACAGATATCATATGTTTGCACTCATAGGTCTAACAGGAGAACAGGATAAACCTAATGGAGGGCCAGGGGGAAGGGAAGAGGGAAAGAGAGTTGGGGAGAGAGAGGGATGCAAAACTTGAGAGACTATTGAATACTGAAAACAAACTGAGGGTTGAAGGGGGAGAGGGGAAAAGAGGTGGTGGTGATGGAGGAGGGCACTTGTAGGAATGAGAACTGGGTGTGTTATGGAAACTAATTTGACAATAAACTACTTTACTTAAAAAAAAAGTTGAATATTTGTCCTTGCAGCCTTTTCAGAAAATATACATGCCCCTGTGCCAGAGTCCAGCTCCAGGAGGTCCAGGGTTCCCTGAAGGATGGATGATGTCTGCGAGAGAGAGTGAGAGAAAGGGGCTCAAGTTTCTTTCTGATCATCAGGCAGGCATCTCTGCTCTGTCTGATTCTCTAGCTTTATTTATGGTAAAAGGTACAAGGGGTAGAAAGAGCAGTAAATGATTTCTCATAAATAATTTTTTTCCAGGACATGAGTTCTGCAGAAGTTAAAATTCTAGTAGTTATGATTGTCATAAAAAACTTAGCTACAGGCACTCATGCTATCATATGGGAAGGGCAGGTACTTTTTACAAAACCTCAGGTATAGCCTTAAGGAAGCAACCTTTAATCAAGGGGCAAACAGCATTGTTTAGTAAGGTCAGTTTTTTATGAGTGAGTGTCGTTAGGCTGTTTATAACTCTATGAGAACGTTCCCAGAAAAACAGGATTTCTAAGAGACATAATGCCTGCTCTCACAGTCCCAAAGATGACTGATACATTTTATTGCAGTAGTGACTTTTGAAAAGGCATCCAGGTCCAGAAAGTAGTTAGTTATCAGTTAATTTCTCAGCTAGGAGGAAAATTATATGTTGCTTGCCTTAGTCGATTAGGCTGTATCTAGTTTACTCATCTTTTCCCTGACCAGGTACAATCACACCTCAGGGACAGGGCAGGGGGACAGGCTGCTCCTGACACTAGTCAGCAAAGCATTCCGAGGTTTGGTGCCCAAGCAGATATGAAAGTTGCAAGAGGGCTGATTTTGGTAGCTATCTGGGGGCAAGAGACCATGCAAAATTGCCGTACCCTCACCTGGAATTTTCACTCAAATGGTGAGTTCAGATAGCTCCCAACATCCCTGGAATGATGCATTGTGTTAGAATATAGGTATTACTTTAGAGTTTGCAAAGCACTTCTATTTCCTATCATCATCTCCATTTCATAAGAGGGAAACTGAACCTCAGAGGGATCACACGAAAAATTAGAGGTGGAGCCACTACCTGACTCTGGGTTATCAGCCTCAGTTCAGCTCAACAAAATGAAGAGGCCCTTGAAAACTGACTCTTCTCAGAATCACCTAAGTTGACTGTGAGTTGGGAAACATGTCTTTCCCATAAAAATTATGACTAGAACTCAGGAAAGTGACACTGTCAACAAAACAAAGCAAAGCAAAAAACAACCCTGAGAATTTTCATAGATTGAGAGAACCAATTCAAAGACACTTTCATCTTGGTTTCCATTTGCTTATCTGTATCTATTAACTTAGAGTTTAATTTATACATTTTCCCATATGTTTGTTCAAGAGTGAACTGTTTTTATAGATTTCTCAATCTTTAATGGATTTTGAGATTTTAGAAGCCTGTGATCCAGAATATGCTTGTCTTAGTCCTTTTGGGTTGCTGTAACAAAATACCATTGACTGAGTGGCTTATAAACAACAAATATTTATTTTTCATGGCTCTGGAGGCTGGAAAGTCCAAGATCAAGGCTCCAGTAGATTCAGTTTCTAGTGAAGGCTGACTTCTTTGTGCTATGTCCTCATGTGGCAGAATGGGTGAGAGAGTTCTCTGGAGCTTCTTTTATAAGGGTACTGATCCCATTCATGAGGTTTCCAGTTTCATGACCTAATCACCTCCTAAAGGTCCCATTTCCAAACACCATCGCATTAGGGATTAGGTTTCAACATAAATTTACGAGGAACACAGACTTTTGTTATGTGGCAATGCTTACATTATTTTTTTGAATATGGAATAGCTATAAAGTCACAAAATTAAAAAAATTACAGTGAGGTACTTTGTGGATCCTGGAGGGTCCAATATCTTATTGTCAAACATACTTATTTCCTACTTCCTCCTCATGGTAGAACATGATCTATTCTGTATTATAGAATAGGTTATTGGTTTGCAGCATGTTATTACATTTTTTATAAGTGGAAAAGGGCTAGCACTTTGCATGCTGGTATCTGGTCTCCAGTCTTTGCCATTGGAAAAAAAATGTCATCCAAAAGTAAGTTTTCAAACTAGACCCTTCATGTTTACTATTCCTGGATGCTGTCTTCCTTATGGCTCCTTCTAAGGAAAGAGCACATGCAACAAATGTTACATAAGCACCCTCAGAAACAGGTTGGTCAGAAGTGTAAGGTGACGTGAGAATCCAGCTTGCCCAAGAGAATTTTTCTGCTGACAACTGCTTCTTCCCTCTCCTACGTGGCTTTAAATTTCTACCTGCAGGAAATTCTGGGAAGAAGTGGGCCCATTTAGGGCTTTCAAAGAAGGAAAAAGCCTTAATGGGGATAGTGAAGATCCAGCAGCTAAGTAAATAGCAGGGTTTGGCTAGAGAAGAACTGGATGGATGTTTCTGCTAAGGTGGAGGAGAGGGTAGGATGTCTATGCAGAACCCTACAGTGGAAGGAGCTGAAAGGGAAGTATTTATGGGAAAAAAGCCTGTTTCTTAGGGTGCTCACATCACATTTGCTGCATGTATTCTTTTTTTAGAAGGAGCCAGAAGGAAGATAGCAACGAAAAATAAATAGTAAACATGGCAGGTCTAGTTCTTGGGTATTTCCTCTCTGGAGTGTTCAAGCAGGATATGGACAAGAGGCATTGCTTTAGTTCTCTTACTGACATTAACAATCCTATTCCTTCACTGTCCAACACAATTTCACTTGAATACTATCTAACCATTCTAGGGACACTAGTGAGTGAGTGGTAGTGGCCAGAGGGATCAGTTGGGTGATATATGAATGACAGGTGGATAAGTAGAATCCAGGGAGTGCTTGTACTAGAGGGCCTGGTGACTTTTGTCCTATCTGTAGTGTGTAAGGAGGATCAGAGAATTGTCAGGGGCACAGGGTGTTGAAAGAACTACCTTCCAGACCAAAGAGAGGCAGAAGTTTTTTCAGACTATAATAGAACAACAGCGAGGTTTTTCAAAATTTTCCCTTAATGATGGAATTTGTATAAATCTTACTGTATTGTAGGTAATACTACACACATTTTATATATATTCACACATTCAATTTTTATAACAGCCTGTAGAGAAGCAATTTTATCATGGCTGTTTTACAGAGGAAGCTGAGACACAGAGTTTCGTAACTTACCCAAGGTTAAATAGCTAGAAACTGGCAAAGGGGAGGGGCACGTGGGTGGCTCAGTCAGTTAAGGATCCAACTCTTGACTTCAGGTCAGGTCATGGTCTCACAGTTTGGTTTGTGAGATTGAGCCCCACATTGGGTTCTGTGTGTGCTTTCTCCCTTTCTCTGCCCCTCCCCTGCTCACATTCTCTTTCTTAAAATAAATAAACATTTAAAGAAAAAGAAAAAGAGAGTAGCAAAGGGGAGATGGAACCCGGGCTGTCTGGCTCTAGCGCCTAGTCCTTGCAGCCTACTATAGAGCCTTTCTGCCAATGTTTCAGAAGTGGCTGCTTGATCCATTTTTCAATTATTCAGAGCCACTGACCTGAGTTAGATAACAGACTGTGAGTGGTGGTGGTGGTACATACCGGGGGACAGAAGAGTGAATTAAGGAAAGACTTGGAGGTAATGGTACGGTGGGTGTTGCACCAGAAAGGAAGTCATCTGAAAAGGGTAAAGATGCCCTTTGCATGCTGCTTGCAGACTATCTGTGCAGATACACCTGAGAATAATGCAAACAAAGAAACCAGAGTTAACTATTTGTAGTTTATTGGATGATTTTCTTTAGGCCCAAAGTATACGAGTTAGTGCTTATTTTTATGGTTGCTGTAGAATTTCAGCAGGAAATCTTTAATGGATTACTATCTGAGTTCAAAATGATCACATTTTGTACCTAGTTAAAATCACTGCAGTTTATTGAATGTTCTGATTTTGAAAAGGAACCAAATGTTTTTAGTGTCCTTTGCTTGAGAAAAGAACATGTTAGTCCCAGGTTATTTCCAATTAGATTTCATGGCAGTATCTTTCTGCCATTTGATAAGTTCCAAGATCAAAAACTAGGTAAGTGATGGAAATCCTATCACTGCGACAAAATAAGTGTGTTACGTGGTCAACTTACATTCAGTCAAGTTTAGACTTCCAGGTCAGGCCACCAGCCATGTTATAACCCTAGCATTTTCAAAACCAGTTTGGAATTAGTCAAGGCTGGTTGTTTATGTGATTGAAACTAAGGACCAGAAATGAAGCCTGGTACTTCTTTATGGAAATGACAGTTGCCGCCTCTTTCTCTCTGCCCTATTTCCTTCATTATCAACACCAACAGACATTTGAATGGTGCTTTACAGTTGGCAAATCATGGCACTTGATGTTGAGTTTGGTTTGCATTTTCTTCATGAAAGTAGAAACATACTTTCCATTAAAAGCTAATAAATTATTGAAAGTTAAAATTGTTCCTTTGTGGGGCGCCTGGGTGGCTCAGTCGGTTAAACATCCGACTTCGGCTCAGGTCAGATCTCACATTCATGGGTTCGAGCCCCGCGTCAGGCTCTGTGCTGACAGCTAGCTCAGAGCCTGGAGCCTGCTTCCTGTTCTGTGTCTCCTTCTCTCTCTGCCCCTCCCCCTCTCATGCTCTGTCTCTCTCTGTATCAAAAATAAATAAAACATTAAAAAAAAATAAAATAAATAAAATTGTTCCTTTGTCTTTTAAAACTGTGACAGGGACATATACAACCACCAACTCTTAGTTATTTAACACACTTAAACAATGGTTAAACATATGACAGCAATAATTAGGTCAGTTGACTTGGACAATTAAGATATGAATGTAGCCTTTGAATATTAAAACAAATAAAGAACAAAACCAGGCTTTGTAAGATTGAGAGGTAAGAGGGTAATTCCAAGTATGTAGTCTTTTTATATTAATGTTATTTTATATCAGAAAATTTGTCTGGGAAGTACCTAAAGCTGATTGTAATAGAGAATAAAGAGAAAGGTATCAGAAATCAAGTAATAAAATTGCTACTAATTTGGCCTAAGATTTTTTTTGGAATAAATGACCTAGGTGATTAACACCTGGGATTGGGAATATGATGGCTATATACTTTATTTTCAGTTTTAGAGGTATATACTCAGACATTGTTCCTTGATCTGACATGCTAGGCAAATACTTTGGCTTCTGTTTCTCATTTGCAAACTAGCATTCTCTGACCTAACTTCTAAAGGAAGGTTACTGCTGAGGGCCAGCTGATGGGAATGCTTATGAAAAACAGCCAAGAGCACAGTGCCCTGTAAATGCTAACCACCGATGATAATGATAGAGGGAGGAAAGGTATGCTACCTTCTTTGCCTAACTTTACTGTGTGGAGTTTGACCTTCAGGAAAGTTGTTTTGTTTGTGGGTGTGTGAGCAAGCAGGCATGCATTTGAATTGTTATAGAATATAGATTTAATAATTCTCAAGATGTTTCTATTTTTAAGAGTTTTTAGATGTCAAGTCAGGAACATTCAAATTTGTAAAATGAAGGCATTTTTCCACACAAAGTTTCTTCTCCTGTGGCTGAGCCTGGATATATAGATAGATGGAAACAGTTTTTCTTGTCATTAACCAACTTTAAAGGCAACTTCAGTTTAATAGGCTGTAGCTGAGTGCTCCCAGCCCAGTCAGCCTCTCTCTGCTTGAGCGCAGGCAAGAGTAATTCACTCTCAGTGGGAAGCAGAAAAGGCCATGTACTATTTTCCTAAGAAACCAAAGTAAGAGCTTTGTCTCTGACAGTGACACCCCCACCCTACCCCAATGGCGGCTGTATAGCAAGTCTGTTGAGGACATTTCCCACTGTTGTCACTGAAGTGTGTGGATTTATTTCCTGGAGAGACTGCCCCCTGGAACAGTCTTCCAGGTGTGACTGCCCCCTCCTCAGGAAACTCTCATCCTAATTTTGCATTCAGCTGTTACTTCCTGGAAAAGGGTCAGAAGCCGCATGGAAGAACAAGGATAATAGTAGCCAAGCCCCAAATATTGTAAGAGATGAGGATCCTGGTTCCTCATGAGAAGACTTCATTTGAGAGAGAACACAGTTCTCACTTGAAACCGTAAGTGGACTATATGATTTTTTTTGGTTCTTTCAAATTCTGCAACATTTGGTTTTGTTCTATGAAAAATACTAGGAAACCGCACTGTAGAGAAGCATCCCATTTCTCAAATGATTTTAAAATTAAGGTAAGATTTGTCTGGCAATGGCATTGAAATGCTTGGTAATGTCCAAAACTGACTGCTATTTTTCTTTTCTAACTGGAAAATACATCCGGGCTCATAACCTTGAGTCTATAAAAGTCATCATCTGTTGTCTCATCAAGATCTTTTGGGGAGAAACCTTTCATCTATTGTTCCTTTCCACTTGGCACTCGGCCTTGGAGTGGAAAAAGCCATGAACTTTAATTGCAATACTGAATCTGCTATGAGTCTGTATCCAACATGATCCTTCAAAGCACGCATTCTGCTTTGCAAGTTTGTCTGCCATTCATGGGTTTGTCCTTCCTCATGAATAGATGTAGCCTCTGGAATTTCCTTTCTGCCTATCTGTTTATCATCTGTGACCAGTGCAAACCTTCTGTTTATACCCAGCATTCAAAAGTAGCTAAACCAAAGTGCAATTCTTCCAGTTCTTGGAGCGCCTGCTACTAGCAAGGCACTTTTTGGGTACAGAACTCATACTCTCCCACAGCGTGGTGGGGGAAGTAAGAAAACATCCTTAAATACACTCACATGTACTTGCTCCTGAGGGCCATTGGTGTCTTTTTTCTCATTGATATTTTAGTGGTTATCTCTTCTGAATGTAAGCCCACAGAAGAGTATTTGGATTTAGTTGTACATCGTACATTATCGTTGCTGGCATTCAATGTGTTACCTCTTACAAATAGTAAGAACTATAAATCTGTTTTTGGTGCTAGCAAGAGTCTTGCTAGGAAAAGAAGGAATAAGGAGGTAGAGATTTTCTTAATAGTCTCAAAAGGCCATAAAACTCTTAGAGACCTTGATTTTCCTGGCATTTATCTTTTTCTCCCTTCCTCATTTTTGGTATTATTTGATTTACACCAATAAGCAGGGCTGAAGGCTATCTCCTGTGCAGATTCTCTTGGGTGTGGATAGAAGACATGGTTTGTAACTCAGACTGCATGGAGTTCCAGCTTTGATGAATGGGTCTTTGATGAGTCCTTTGATCTTGCTCAATTTTTCGGGATTTGTTTGCAGACACCTGACAACGAGCACACTCAGCAAAAACAGCCTTCAGACTTCATTTCTCTCCCACCCAGGGAAGCCATCAGCCATGCCCTTTTATCTCTTCCACTAAAGCCAGATTGAGCTTGCTGAATTGATATTAGGGCTCTAAACTTCCTCAGTCTCTGCACTTTTGCTCAAATGAAGCAGCTGTTGCTGGACTTTTGATGAAAGTGAATGCCATGAGACCCAAATTCAGTAACTCCTTAGAGGGCTATGGTGCCTGGGGAGGTGCAAAAGGGGAGGAGTGGGCAGAGTTTATAACAAAGTCTAGCTCTTATACCCACCCACGTCTGTGTTTTTCCTAGGTTCACACATCCTGATGCTGAGCACAATTGAGACACGGAAGATGACGTGAACAACTAGGACACCAGACTGCCAGGCTGTGGATGGTGCAGATAGGATTAATAGCAGGAACAGAGAAGTGACTAACTCTAAGGGTAAGGAAATAGGGCTTGTTCCGAGGTTCAGAAATTAAGCATATCTGCATGAAAAACATTTCTGGGTTAAATTGGAAAGGAAAATGAGCACAGATATATTTGGGTATAGTTATAAACTTCTTACTCAAAATAGACTTTTTGAACATCTTACTCATGCTGCTAAGTCATTGGACTTAATGATGATGGGGAGTTGAGTTAGTAGGACATTTCCTGGAAAAGGAGTACACGAGATCATACATTGTCAAATAAGGTGGTTTGTTTGTTTGTTTGTCGTGTTGATTATTGTTGTTGTTGTCTTTAAAGGGTACATTGGGGAGGGGCCCTGGGTGGCTTAGTCAGTTAAGTGTCTGACTCTTGATTTCATCTTAGGTCATGATCTCAGGGTTCATGAATTCGAGCCCCCTGAGTCAGGCTTCATGCTGACAGCACAGAATCTGCTTGGGATTCTCTTTCTACCCCTCTCTTTGTCCCTCCCCCACTTGTGACCTCTTTTTCTCAAAATAAATATATAAACTTAAAAAAAAAGTACACTGGGGACATTTATAAGTGTTAGAAGAAAGGTAACATTTTAGTATCTTGATCATTATCTAAATGATATAGGGAATTTGTACCAAAGGTATGGATAAAAATGAGAATTTGCCTAGAAAGTGTTGGTCAGGGAAGGCTTTATGGAAGAGGTAATGATAATAGCTATCAGGTGCCTACTGTGGGCATTTCTTTCTACATAAACTATTTCATGATCTTAAAAGAGATATATGATTACCTCCATTTTACAGATTATAAAACAACATCAGAGAGGTAAAGTAATTTGTCTAAGGCTTTCCAGTTCATCACTGGTAGAGCTGGGGTCTGAACTGGGGCATTTTGATCTTTTTCTTCATTCCTCACTGCCTTCACTTGGGCCAGATGTGAAAGATGGATGCGATTTAGTTGTAACGTAGAGCAGCTTAGGATCAGCTCTGAACCTAAGGAAGGAGAATGGCCCAGGAGAGGGAAAGATAGGAAAACACTGTTCCTTGCTTTGCACATTGCCTGTGGTAATGGGGAGTGAAAATGAGACCAGCTTAACATGTGTCCAGACTAGATTCATGAACCGAACTTTCCTGACACCAAATAAAGTGCTCTTTTCATGATGTTTTAATATACTTTATTCCATAGTTGGACTAAAAGATAATAGGTTTTAAAATGCAAAAGTGTACTACATTGTGCAAGAATTTGTTAGTGTATAAAAGAAGCATGGAGGATAGTTTGAAAGCCAAAGACACTAAACTAAATCCTTGAAGAGAGGTAGGGAGAGACTGAAGGCAACAGCATCTATTCCCCGGTTTCACCCCTGGTGGTGTGTGTGTGTGTGTGTGTGTGTTTGAATCTGTTACTGTGCTTTGGGGCACAATCAGGTTCCTAGAGATACTTCCTTTCCTGTTTGGTTGTGGGCCTACCTACCTTCTAAGGACAGAAGTAATTGTTCAGCTTTTTATCTTATCATTGGCAAGGCTTACTAATATTTTCAATTACCCAACTCCTGAACAGCTCCTATTCACTGTATTTCTCTCTCTGGAGGCACCAGGCTGGCTAACCCATGGACCCCATGAAAGCAAACAATATTTAAGATGATTTTGGCTGAGGTAAAATTCTGTCACACTGTCGAGGCTTGATATCTCTCAGCCCTGTTCTGAATGTTCTGAATTCATGAGCCTCTCCTTCCTGAGCACTTGCTTGCAGTAGTTTCTCTTCAGCTCTGTGTAACCTGAAGCTCCTGCAAACTTTCCAGATAGCTCCCAGAAAGGCATCTGCCCCCCTAGTCTTGTTGCAAAACTCCAGGTCTGGGACCCTTCAGTGGACATCTACTGTTTCTGCCTGCTCTGGATCCATTCTCCTGCTAGTAATAATGACCCCTCCCACACTATAAGCACCTCTTGCTAAGACTTTCAATTAAAATCAGTTCCCTCTTTGCTTGTACATGCCTTCATGCACTTGTGCGCGCATGCACATGACACATGAAAAAGTAGGCCAATCAGATACTCTCTTCAGGAATTTAAATCTTAAGCGGATTGACCGAAGGGTGGGAAGTGGTTAGAGGAGTGACCTGAGGTGAATGTCCAGTAGTCTTGCTATTGAGATTGCCCCCGGCTGTTCTTATGTCTAAGGTTCAGCTTTTTGTTAACTCTGTGGATTTGCCCATGTGCTCCCCCAAATTTCTTTTTTAGCGTTTGAATTAGCTCAAATCAGTTTATGTTGTTTGCAACCCAAGAACCTTAATCCATACAGATCTTATCTGAAATTACAATGGTCAAGAATGGAGTGGTGGTCAGTGAGATGACAAAACCCTTTCTGTTTGAGTCCTAAGACTACCCCTGAGTGTTGGCATGAATTTGTTCTTTTGGTGTGTAAGGTTAAATCGACGAAGTGAGAAAGTCACAAAACAGAGAGACCGGGAAAAGAGATCAGAGCACCCTTTATTAAAGAGCTCTTGGGCAAGGTTCCTTGGCTCTGAGGGAAGGAGCCAGGGAAGTCTCGGAAGGGTGGACAAAGGATGGGGCCTTATATAAGGTCAATAGTTCCGAGTGTGTATCTGGGGGCAGAAGTCCTCCTTATAAGGTGAAGAGATGAGGCTAGAACAGATGACGTGTTTTCCAGGAAGCTGGAAGTGGGCGGAAAGTTCCAAAACAGTGATCCGTCGGCCATCTTGGTATTGTTCGGCAGGATGGTCTGTCTGCCATCTTGGTGTTCCTTCCCCTGAGCCCGCCAAACCTGTCATGGCGCTCACTTGAACCTGAACTGAGAGCCTTTCCTATGCTCTGCTACTCTGGTTACCTCAACTTACGGTTGGCCCTCTTCGGACATTCCATTCCCATGACAGCTTCCTTAAGCTGCCCTTCGTCTACTACATGCTCTGGCACTAGAAAGTTTATACTTTCTGTGACTGGCAGTTTCTCTAAAAGTCTCCTCATTTTTCTACAAATCCCATGTGATGCCCAAACATGGTTCCCATTTTTCTGTCCTGGGGGATTCACTATTTCAGGAGCCCCTCCCTCCCCGGTCCATTGCCTACAGGCTATGAAATAAGTCTGGGGTTGGGGCAGACCTAGCTTGTCTGTCCTTACTTCCACTACTTATGTGCGACTTTACCTAATCTCTCCAAGCCTGCCTTTAAAAAATATATATATTTATTTATTTTTTGAGAGAGAGAGAGAGAATGAGCATGAGTGGCAAAGGGGCAGAGAGAGAGAGAGGGTGATAGAGCAGGCTCCAAGCTGCAATGTGGAGCCTGATGTGGGGCTCAAACTCTCAAACCATGAGGGCATGACCTGAGCCAAAGTCGGACGTTTAACCTACTGAACCACCCAGGCACCCCATTGTTTTTTTTTTTTTTAAATAAAGGCGTTTTATGGCTGTAGAAATTCAGACTATCTATATATTGGTATTGGTGTATATTGAAGACCAGTTTCTGGGCAAAAGAATGTGGATAACTTAATGCAAACTATTAGTCTCTTGGGAGAAATGATTCTGAATGGTCTCTAGGGATAATAAATTTACTTGTGTCATTTTATAAAGCAAATTTCACAAATAAGGAAACACAGGCCCAGAGAGGTTCAGTCACTTGACCAAGCACCTATAGCTAATTAGTTACAAAACCACATCTGAAGTTCATAGTACTTTCTCTCTGAAAATACTATCCATGCTCAAAGTTGCCCTGGATGTTTTGCCTGCATGGTTTGTTTGTTTGTTTGTTTGTTTTTGCTTTTAATCCATTAACTCTAGTGCCAAGTTCACTAGAGAGATTATCCCACCTGAGATGGAAATGATGGTGAAGGCCTGAATGCAGAGGGGGAGTGCGCTTTTTCCTGCATGAGAAACAGGACGGGTCTGTTTTGTTTGGTTTATTGAATCAGGAAAGCATAAGCTCTCTATAGCTTAGAGTCTGAGCTCTCTCTTGTGGGTTTTCAGGGCAAGCTGGTGTTAGGGCTTCCATATCTAGCCAGCAGGGATAGTTTACAGGATTGGCCTGGGTTTAAGCAGGGAATGGACACCGATGGGGGTGACTTGGTCATCCTGGCCCAGCTGAGAGGTACACATAGCCCCAAAGAGTGGAGCTGCTTTGCTAGCTTCTTATCACTTACTAGTCCAGGCAGGCTCCTCGCTAGCAGGGGGATGACTACTGAGTTATATCAGACATAAATGAATCAATACAAACTAATTCCTTCACAAAAGAAAGCCTAATTAGTCACGCTGCTGTCCAAATCAACTGCCTCTCTCTCTCAGCAGCTGACACATTCCAATTCCTGAATACAACTTCATTCTATTCCCATTAATGAAAAATACGTATCTATTTTGTTATTGTCAAGTTTAAGACTCGCCAAGTTTGTTTTTAAAATATAACCAATAATGGAAACTGATTATGGTCTAAGAAGGGTTTTCACAGTTTAAAGACAAATCAGGATTTATGTTAAGAAATAGAATAAGTTCACAGCAGGCAATGATCTAATCAGAGGTGAGTTCTCACTTGGCTGCCTATGTAAGAGGGAGACGCAGAACCGGTGGATTACTGCAGGGCACCCCCTGGAAGATGTTGCAACCCAACTTCAGCTTCTAGGAAGAATGAGCATTGCCCAGAGGCCATTCCTACTGATAGATGCTTTGTATCACTGCAGGACCCCAGGAGAAATCAAAGGCTACTTGTTCAGGGAAACTCGGTTTTCCATTCACTCATCATACATCATTCTTTCCAGTGGCCCTGGCAACCAAAGAGACTGCTGCCTTCTCGGGCCGATGTAGAGCATCCGTTACCACACTGGCACATCAGATTCTGGGAGTGCACATTACCTGTCAAGGTGGTACTGCGGATAGTTGAGCGTGAGAGTGTGAGTTTAGTGTTAAACTGTCTGGGTTCAAACTCTGACCCTGCCACTCACTAACTGTTTGATCTTGGACAAGCTCCTTCTCTGAGATTAAGTTTCCTCACCTGAAGAAATGGGGCCGAAACTGCATTTTTTGAGATCAAGCATGCCATCATTCTTTTATTTACAACTAAGAAAAATTGCTGCTAATCAACTTGTGACACAATAGTGATTGTAAAATTCACCCATTTTAGAGATGTTAAAAAAGGGGTGCCTGGGTGACTCAGTCGATTAAGCCTCTGACTTCGGCTCAGGTCAGATCTCACGTTCGTGGGTTCGAGGCCCGCGTCAGGCTCTGTGCTAACAGCTAGCTCAGAGCCTGGAGCCTGCTTCAGAGTCTGTGTCTCCTTCTCTCTCTGCCCCTCCCCCTCTCATGCTCTGTCTCTCTCTGTATCAAAAATAAATAAAATATTAAAAAAAAGGAAAAAAATAGAGATGTTAAAATGTAAAAAATAAAAAGGATAGCACAGTTGAGGAAACAGGATAGCACCTACTTCATGGTACTGAAATGAGGGCTGAGATAATTCAAATAAATGCTTGGCATTTTGTCTGTCACACAGTAAGCCCTAATAAATGATTACTACAGGGGCACCTGGGTGGCTTGGTCGCTTAAGCTTTTGACCTTGGCTCAGGTCATGATCTCACGGCTCATGGGTTCAAGTCCCGTGTTGGTTCTATGCAGACAGCTTGGAGCCTGGAGCCTGCTTTGGATTCTGTCTCCCTGTCTCTTTGCCCTTCCCCCACTGGTGCACTGTCTCTCTCTTTCTCAAAAATAAATAAACATTAAAAAAACTTAAAAAATATAAACGATTACTACTATTTTACTACCAGTAGCTTGGGTAATTTAGCAGATCATTGCATAGCAGACCTCTATGCTTTATTCTCTTTATCCTTAAAATGAATAAGTAGGGGGCACCTGGGTGGCTCAGTTGGTTGAGCATCTGAGTTTTGATTTTGGTTCAGGTAGTGATCCCAGGGTCATAGATGGAGCCATGTGTGGGGCTCCAAGCTGACCATGGAGCGTGCTTAAGATTCCCTCTCGCTTCCTCTGCCCCCTCTCCTGTTTGTGTTCTTTCTCTAACATAAAAATAAAAATAAAATAAAATATGGGGTGCCTGGGTGGGTTAAGTGTCAGACTTCAACTCTGGTCATGATCTCACGGTTTGTGGATTTTGAGCCCCAGGTCAGGCTCTGTGCTCAGTCTAGAGCCTGGAGCCTGTTTGAGTTCTGTGTCCCCCCCCCCCTTTGCCCCTCCCTGCTTATGCTCTGTCTCTCTGTCTCTCAAAGATAAATGTTATAAAAGTTAAAAAATAAATACAGTGAAATGAAATGCAATAAAATAAAATGAATAGGTAGGCATATGTTCTTGTCACCCAGAATTGGGAAGAAAAATGAATTTAAAAAACATTTAGGGCCTTAGCATCTCTAAATGTGAAACACGGTCAACTCCTGCTATTTATCTTTAGTAAACTGATAAGGAAATACATCCTTTTTTTTTTTTTTACTGTATATTAATTTATTTGGAATTCCAAGGCCAATTTAAACTTTCAAACTAGAGTATGTATATTTCCATTGTAATTGTTGAAAAAGAATTTTACATTTTTTTTCTTTATACTACTCAATCTGACTCTGATTTTTCATGGATTGTCTGTTTTATACCAAGAGGGTGCAATTACTTTAATATAGTATCTCCATGTCGGCCATGCCTAAATCAATAGTACCTCGTTGCAAAATCTTTCACCACAAATTTTAGAAGATTGGTAGAGTTGATGTTAGTTATACTGGTTAGATGAGAAAGGAAAGTAAGTTCCATGTTATTGCAAATAATCACCAAACACAAAGGAGATTCATGTAAAATATTATCCAAATACTAGTCACATAGAGCCTGCGGGATCCCATTTTGAGTAGCAAGGAGCTAGACCTATAGTGTTAGCTGTTGTGTGAGAGAAGTTCAATTTAATTCAAATTTCTGTTATGAATCATGAGTATGAAGCAGCAGAGTACTAGGTGCTAGGGACCCAAAGGCATCGAAGACAAAATTCTTGCCCTCACAGACGTTATAGTTTGATGATGCATGACAACACAGATTGACAAATATTATAAGAATGACACGGGAGTAGCAAGGAAACAGTGACTGACTCTGCCTGGCTACACAAAGGGCTTTAAAGGTTTTATAGAAGTTTACAAAATGGAGAGTTTGGGAAAGAGTATTGCCTACAAAGAGAATAGCGTTTGCAAAAGCGATTGGTGTGAAGAGGCATGGCTTTCACGCGGCTTAGTGTGACTCCAGAGCGAAGCACAGTGTTTGTGTGTCTGTGTGTGAGGGTCAGTTGTATGAGAGAAGGTTGAGATAAGGTGGTGAAGGGCCTAGGTGGCTCTAGGAAGCAGGTGGACTGTATCCCAGAGGCCAAAGTTATAGATTCAAGAAGGGTTTGGTGGCAGACTCAATGGGCCATAATGACACGTTGGCTGCAGGGTGCTGAGCATCACAGAGGAACTAGGAATGATTTCAGATGTTGAACTTGGACTTCTGTGATGGAGGGGTGGCATTCACTGAAAAGGAACATAGGAGGGGCAGATACCATGAGAAGCACATGGCTGAGATTAGGAGACCTGGAATTTGGTGTGAGCTTTACAAAGACTACCTCTGAAAATAGTTAGACCAGGTTATTGTGTCGCATAACATACTACACCCCTCTGTGCCTCCTGTTCCTCACGTTTATGGAAGATGGAGAAATAGACTAAGATGACTTAGGAGTCAGGGTGCATGAGCTCCATTCCTGACTGACAGTTACTAGTTCTGTGATTTTTGGGCAAGCTACCTGACCCCCGAAATGAGAAATAACAATAGCACCTGTATCTGGCACATGGTAAGCCCTCAATAAATGTTTCTTGTTACCTTTCTTGTTCTTGTTACTTTTATCATGTCTGTTATAAAGTTCTGGGTTTCCAAATAGTTTCTATGACACTTTTGGTGAGAGGAATCTTATCAATGGATACACTTATCCTATAATTTGAGGCAGCACAGCATAGTAACTCAGAACCAGAGCATATGAAGCGGAGTCTGCATCTGCTGCCCTCTAGCTGTGTGACTTTGGGCAAGTTACTAACCTTTCGGAGCCTCACTTTACTCCTCTATAATGCAAAGGTAATGAGAGCATCTGCCTCACAGGCTTGTGAGGATTAAGTGAGATAATACGTGTTAAGTGCTTTGACAAGTACCTGGCACATATTAATGCTTATATAAGTGTTTGTTATTATTACTATTGTTTTTATTATCCTTTTAATTTTTAAATTGTCAACTGTTTGGGATTGGGGTACTCCATGGGAAAAGCAGCTGCTTTTCCAGGTCAGTGACTGTTTCAATGTAGTCCCCTAATAGAAAGTCCTGAATTTAGTCAGGTTATACTTGCCCTGTCCTGTATGCCAGTGAAGCCAGGGACCACGGCTAGCCTCAGAAATGGCTCCTCTGAATTAAATGGGATGTCTTTCTCCTCCAGATTCTGTGTGGGAGGCTTATGCATTTGGTTTGGTAATGAGTTTGCTTTTTGAGCCAAAGAAGAGGAGAGAATAAAAGAAGAGAGAAGGCGTGAGAGGCAATCATAGAAACCTGGAGGCTTAGATCCTCCAAAATGGAAAAGGAGCCTGCATTTCTGCAGAAGCAAGGGCGAAACAAGTAACAGTCTCAAAACTCACTATGATTTAACTTTGAGATAGCACAAAATGACAGTAATGTGACTATTGAAGCCTGTTTTAACTGTAGGCAGGACAAAGGAGTGGGGATGGAGTGTATTAGGAAGAGCATAAAGATAACCTCCTTGCTTAGAGGCTGTGCATACATTAGTGCACGAACGTACTGTTAAAAGCTGCTAAATCTCTCTAAAGTGGGCAGTTCCCTTTCTGCAGCAAATGATTGAAAAATCTTTCTTGTATATTTACTTGCACAAATTTCTTGGAACATTTTAAGCTGTGCTCTCGCTGTTGTTAGAAGGCTACAGACTCATGACTGATAGGGTCAACAAAGAGGAGGCAGTGATGACTTCAGAGGGCACATTGCCTTCCATAGCTGAAAAGAGTAAAGTACAAATTCATCTAATTTTTTTTCTGAAAAAGAGCATTTCTCTTTGTGTTAGAGTATAGTAGAACATTGAAAAGACAGAGGATCTGAGTGTCCTATTTTCCCATTGACTGACAGTGTCATTTCCTTTGGTTTTCCACATGTCTGTTATGACTATGATCATCACTATTATCATCTTTTCCCATTTGAGAAGTGAAAATGTCTTCAGCATCATATTGTGAGAGCGACATCTGAGTGGAAGAGCTGGACATTGGTGTTTGTTTAGATTAATTGCATAAATTAGGAACTTTTTTATTTGATCTTGAGTATTAGGGGAAGTCAATATCCATGATTTAACTTAAATCTTTTAATATGCATCATCTTAAGAAGCGTTTTGAAGAATTTTGATGGATATAAAGAATTTTTATTTTTATTTTTATTTCTATTTCTTTTTATAGTTTATTTTTGAGAAAGAGACAGAGCATGAGTGGGAGAGGGGCAGAGAGAGAGGGAGACACAGAATCTGAAACAGGCTCCAGACTCTGAGCTGTCAGCACAGAGCCCAATGTGGGGCTTGAACCCATGGACTGTGAGATCATGACCTAAGCCAAAGTCGGCCACTTAGCCAACTGAGCCACCCAAGTGCCTCCTATTTTTATTTGTTTATGTTTATTTATTATGAGAGAGAGAGAATGTATGAACAGGTTAGGAGCAGAGAGAGAGAGAGAGAGAGAGAGAGAGAGAGAATCCCAAGCAGGCTCCACATTCAGCTGGGAGCCAGATGGGGAGGCGCAATTCTATGACATGAGATCATGATGTGGGCCAAAATCAAGAGGAGGGTGCTTAATAGACTGAGCCACCCAGGTGCCCCAAGGATCTGAAGAATTTTTAGAATTTCAAGCCAACTGAATAGATTCACTAAAATGTGCTTCAAGATGCTAGCAAGGGGTAATTGCACAATTGTGAAGCAGAGCTTCATGTCTGTAAATGTCATTTAGTCACACTTGTTGAATTCAAATGAGGGTAGATAGCCCTCCTGAAAATGCAAAAGAAAAAACATGGTTTCCTCCCACTAGGGACACTTACTCTGTCTTTTGGCATCATGACTTCATATGTACAATAAGCAGAAGACAGTATAAATCACCCGCAGGTGAGCAGAGTCGATGCCCCTTACTGCCTCTTCATGATCTTAGGCAAGTCACTTAAATCCTTATAGGCTGAAGTTTCTTCATGTGAAAAATAAGCAGGTTTGAAGAGATATTTTCTAATATTCTTTTCAGCTCTAAAAGCATATGGTTCCAAGCGAATGCAAATTAACATGGTGTGAACAAAACGCTTTGTTCACTTCTCAACAATACTAAGAGCATCCTAAGAGCTAAGCTCTCTTAAATGGGGCTGTGGATGCAAAAAATAGGAACATTCGGTCCTGCTTTCAAGAGGCTCACAAACTAGCAATTATTATGCATTATGCTCAGTGTGCTCTGCCCTTCCCCACCCCACCCCCTGACTAAGCTGGTGGGGATCCAGAGGAGAGCAGGGCTAGTCCGAAGGTTGGGTGGAGCGGCCATTCAGGCTATGGTGCTGATATCTGCGCTAGGCTCCAAAACATCAACAAAAGATTGTCAGGTAGAGAAGAGGGGAGGATGCCTCTGGCAAGAGTGGCAGCACCAACAAAATGTACACCCTCGTGCTGAAGGGCTAACTCAAACATGGACATGTCAATAGTGGAAAGTGATGGAGACCAGAGGAATTATTTGACACTTGATTGTGAAGAGCCTTGAAAATGCTGCTAAGATCTTTTGATTTTATCCCCAAGGCTTTGGAGGTATGATCAGAATAGGATCAAGAATAGATGTGATCAGTGTAAGTTTAATAGATGGAGGCAGAGATAGGAGGAAAGAGACCAAGTTATGGAGCCAAGAAAGCCTTTATTGGGATCTGCGATTCCTGGGCGAGGTTCCGTGACTCCAGGAGTGGGGATTCAGGGAAGTTGAGCCTGGTACCGGAGGGGCAAGGTATTTTATGGGTGAGAGACTTCTGGTCCAGTCCTGGGAGGACAGACCACCAAAATAAGGACACTTTAGGGACGTAGTGGAATGGGATAGGTTGCCTCCTATGTCAGGATGATGGGAAGCTGGGGCTTCATGATTGGCTGTTTTCAAACTGGCATGGAACATTCCAGGTCTGCAGGTGAGGGGTGGGGATCTTTGGTGCATGGTGTTTTTCTCCAACCCACAGCAAAATGGTCGCTCAGTCGCCATCTTAAGGTAACTCTTACAATCAGATTGCTTTCAGAAAGTTCATCCAGATGGCACTGTGGAGTCTGAATAGAGGGAAAAGGAAAGGGAGAGGAACCTCTTAGGACAACATTTTGATGGCCCATAGGAAGAACAGTGAGAGCCATCTGTGGGGCTGGGACAGTGGGAATAGAGAGGAAAAGACCCATCTGAGAGATGGCTCAGAGGCTGAATCAATAGAATCTATCCATTTACTCAACAACTTTTTATTCAGTGCCTGCTGTGTGTCAGCCAGTATGGACCATAAAGAGAATATAAGCACTGCTGGAATGCTGATGGGGGCTTAGTCAGAGTGGAATGGAGTGAAGTAGCACTAGTTTTGGGGGGCTTCCTGGAAGAGGTGAGGTCTGACACGTGTTTCCAAGGAAGGAAAAGATATATGAATTTGTAGAAAGAGAAAGGGAAATACTTTCAATCCTGGCCAAGGGCTTCTGAGAAGGCAAGAATGAGATGACTGACAACCAGCAGGAATGCCTGATTAGCAAGAGAATCTTCTGTGAATGGGGGAAAAAGATGGGGAGATAGGAGGCATCTGAGTGAGAATATTGAGCAGAAGAGACATCTAAATTTGATGTGCTAAGCCATAGAGGACTACTGTGGGTTTTTAGGAGAGACGTTATGTGGTATAATAGAAAAAGAGATTGAATCAATGCTTGTAGACCTGGGTTATGCCACCGGTAGTGAGGTCAACGTTCAAGTTAATGAAGGTCTCCAAAGCTCATATTTGTGGAGTTAGAATGGGAGAAAAAAGGTGTTTAGATGGAAACTGAGCTAAGAGACAACTATGGTTGTCAATTAAAAAATGCATGTAAAGTGCAAACCATGGACGAGATGTTATACAGACACTGGAGAACATGAGAAATAACAAATGACAGGCAAATGGACTGCCTCAACCGCTGGGGACTTGGAAGCAAGAGTATTATTGAGGAAAATCTGGATACTTGCCTCTACTTCGTGCCCTCCCATCTCCCCTCACTTCTACTTCTGCGTGGCCTTGCTGATGCCGAGTCTGACTCAAGAACCAAAAGGATGGTGGGTACCCAGAAATGTTTCCTATCAAAGGCATGAACAGTTTACAAACATTCTTGAATAGTGATGCAAGCTCCAGGTATGATGGGATCAGGCTTGGGTAGCCTCCGGACACTCAGCCCCTCAGGGGCTCTAGGCACCATAGGAAACTGCTAACAATGGCTTCCTCTGCTTCTGCTCTGGGTGACTGCCTCGCTCCTTTCATTGCTCTTTCATTATTTTCCCCCCTGACTTTTAATACCACTTATTGTATAATTATTTGTCTCTATAAAATATTTTCTCATTTTTAAAGTTTGTGTGAAGTACAACTCATGAATTACATGTTAAAGCATCAAGCCACTTAAATCTTCGATAGCAAGTGGTTTACTATTCTTGTTCATCACCTTTTACATATCTTTTATGGTGAGTTACATAACATTTCCTTAAAATTCTTATGACAAATGAATTATTTATTTGTTAATTTCTTTACTTAAGAAAAGTGATAGCTACTGTATTTGGAAGGAATCTACATGATACTGAGACCACTTAGGAGTAACACTAGTTATTATAATAATACAATAATATAACCCTGACCTCCTTCTAAAGTCCTCACTCTTAATCTTATGATGGTAAACAAAATTGGCAATTGATCTTTACAACAATTGGTCTTGGTAGAGAAAGTCTCTTGAGAATTTTTCACTACTATTTTAGTTGCCACAACTAAGTGAAAGAATGAGTCTCTAACTCTAGTAGGTATGCAATATTTAGACCACTTCCTCCAGACTTTCATTTCAGTGCTTTTAAGCTTCCAGGATTCTTGATGAAATATATCAGGCACATAACATTACAGATTAAGGGGACATGATTTCTTACTGCCAATTGAAACCTAATTGAATGATTCATCAGTCTTTGCCGTCAATGGATTTACAGTATAATAGGAAGGTAGGCAAATAAACAAATACATTACAAGATGACAAGTGGTCTTTATTTCTGCAGACTGGCAGAGTGATGCTAGAAACCTGAAACAAAACAATTGGCTCTGTTGAGTGTGACTGTACCTTCATATTAGAATCTTTTTCTTTCTGTTTCTTTCTGAAACACTGTACTGACTCCTGACAAGTGGGGGTGCCCTGGTTGCCCAGGGGCTGGGTGGGGACTTGAGGTAAGATAAGTGTGGTTCTTCTTGCTCCCTACAAAAGTAACCTTGAACTTTCCTTCCTAGAGTTTCACTGGCTGACCTACCTGTTGTTTTCTCAGTTTTCTGTCTTGGCCCTGTTTGGGTTGCTGGTCTGAGGGAAGCTGATTGAGGAAAGCAGACTTTCTTTGTCTTCTGTAGATACTTACCCAGAAGTCAAGTGCCAAGCTGGGAGCTGGAAACCTGGGCTCTGTCATTAGTTAGACAGGAAAATTAAGGCAAGTCGTTTATTCTTTTGGGTGTAGTTGCTCACCAGTTAAAAAAGGACTATCTATCCTTCTTCCTCAAAAGGCTATATGAAGATAAAATACTACTTGGGAAGACATTTTTGCTAAGTAGAGAATCACTAAATACAATATGCTATTTAATTATCAATCTTTTCTATAGCTTTTTCGAGCCTCCGGTATCTATGAACGAGTTTTGGTTTCATCAGCTGCCTTAAAGCATTCTCCTTAAATTCTTTCAATTTCAGTCACACTGCTGGTAGGCAACCATAATTCATGTTCTTGCTGAGGGACACCTAAAGTCAGCTTTCACTCCTAACCAGGTTTCCAAAGCCAGATTTATATTTCTTTTAAGAAAGGGAAATGAAAGCCTCAAAGAAAGGTTGTCTGGCAACCGGATAAAAGAAGGAGTTTCTTTCAGGCTTTCCCAAAAGACAGAATAAGAGTCTTGAAATATAAATTACTTTTAAATGGTGTCTTGAAAAGGTGTTATTCTCAGCCATCTGCCTCTCTTACCCCCTTCCTGAATATGGCCTATACAAGCAATGAAACCATTGTGATCTTTAAATTGAATAGAAGTGGAGATATTTTAGGAGATGGAAGGAACCTTAGAGATTTCTTGGTTTATCTATTTTCTAAAGTGGGGAAGTGGGATTTAGAACAGGTAAAAGGTTTTTCCCTTGATCTGTAGCTTTTCAGTGCTGAGACCAAACCCAGTTTCCTCACTCCCAGCCTCGGATTCTCCCCACTGGCCAGAGGTGAGATATGAGCCCAAATAACTACACTTGAGGCCCAGAATGATACTCTAAGTTTAGAACTGAGTTTCAATGCCCTACCTACTGGAAAGTGTAGCAGCAGAGTCTAAGATCCTGGGCCAGGGGGACATCACTGTGAAGGGGCGTTTGGATTGAAGAACAAAAATGATACTTCAGATGTTCACTTTGTAGGTAAAACATCTGCTGTGTTGAATTTGAATTGTGCCCATTTCACAGAGGAAGGGCAATTGATTGATGTCCTTTCTCCTAGCTCAGAATTGCTCCAGTTATTCTGATCTTTCTGCTCTGGTTTAGGCCCTCCCTCCTGGTCTGCCCTGGTGGAAAGTCTGCTGGTCTCCCTGGAGTGTCAGGTTATAGACGAGAGTCCCAGGAGGAGGGAGAACATTTTTCTGATCAAATCCTATTACAGTGAACTCCCCAGGACTGTCTAGCTCCCTTGGTGTTAACACAAATCAACTTCACTTGGGTTATGTAGGTCAGAAATAGTTGTTTCACATGATGTCCCTGTGATGGAACATCTTCTTTACCCCATAGTCTCATAGAAATGAACTTCTGGTAAGTCCAGAAGTAGAGTCTATCTGGAGAACATGGGCCTGCCTCCACCTTTGCCTCTGCCTCTCTGTTCCATGTCTGGGTGACACAGTGCCTGGCTCCCCTGTTCTTTGCAGTGCAAGACCCATCACATGACACCTTACCCTATTGCTTTCTAGGGTCTCTTCTTCAGTGGAATTGGTGGCCAGGAGTCCTTGGAGTCTTGAGGGTTTCACCTCTGCAGTGGATTCTCAGGGGATTATTTCCGGTTAGTTACACAGCTTTCAGGTAGGGTGGGGCAGTGATTGCCAGGCTGGGGGAATTGAACTGTTTGGAAGTTCTATGTATGGGAATTCTGGGCACACAGAACCAAGGAGTCCTAAAGCTGGAAGAGGTGTTAAGACTCCTGGTGTCGCTGGAGATGGGTTTGGGTATGAGACACCTTGGAGTCTGGCTGCAGCACAGGACCAAGGGGGAGGCAAAGATCTGGCAGAGGAAAACATAGTTGTCCCAGGAGACCGAGCAATGTGAAACTTGGGAAGAAGGCAGGAGAAAAGAGGGCAGTTCTTTGTGCCCCTGAGCAGTGAAGTGACTTGGCTAAGGTCATGAGTCTTTTCTGTGCCACTAGTCAGGCAGGTCTGTTTTCCAGAGCAGCTGGTTTGAGGAGGTAAAGAGAACTAATCTTCATTAAATGAGTCGGAATGAAGCCAGATGTTTGCAGCTGGAGTTGGGCTGTGTGACTTCTGCCACCTGCTGCTGCCAATTTGTCCCCAGGTCGACCATCTGACCTTTTGCCCACAAAATGAACCAGTGAAACACTCCTTCTGCCAACAAAGCGAGGGAAAGTGTTCTCCTCCTACTGTTCTATTATGAGAGTAGCATATTTGGTGACTGTTGGTATTTAAAAGTGCCAATTACTCATGTCATCTGCCCTCTGGATTTTGAACATGTTGAGAACTAGGCATAAGATGTCAGGGGATTATTTCCTGTTAGTTACACAGCTTCCACGTAGGGTGGGGCAGTGATTGCTGGGCGAAATGTCAGGGCGAAATAGACTTCGTAGTCTTATCTGAATTGAACATATGGCCCCATCACAGCCAGGGTAGGTGAAGGTAGATTTTTAAGTCGTTGTCTAGTCCTTGGACAGGCTAGATCCGAGGAGGGGCCAGCAAGAGCTAGTCATGTGCTCAGGACACTTTTCTGTATCAGTAGATGGGAGATAAAGAATGGAGAAGACAGGGAGAGGGAGCAAGTCCTTATTTTAAGATGTGCTGCAGACATAGGAGGAAAAAAACAGCTCCTCCACAAGTCACCCTGTCTTTCTCAGTGACATCTAATGTTCTCCACACCTTCGACCATGGTTCTCACTTGCCACTCCCCCAGAGGTTGTCTTCTGCTTACATGGCATGTCCTTCAGCTCACACTATGCCGAACAGAGTAGGTTTTCCAGAAAATCCATGTTCAGACCTCGATTTACATCTTGGTGAAATAGGAACAATCCAACTGAGCAAGTGTGTGCCCTAATTGGGTCTTCCCTGAGACAAGGATTTGGGGATCAGGAGTATATTTGGGAAGTGATGCCAGGAAACACCCAAAAGAGGAAGGGGGAAGGGAGGCACCCTGCAAAAGGGTGTTTTAAGCACCCACGTGGGTGACTGGAGTTTATGCTCCTGGGGAACTCTATAGCCAGCACACAAAAGATATCGAGCGTTCTTCCAGCTGGAGTGAGGGAGATGGGTATTTTTTTTTTTTACCACATTTCATCAGCCATTATTTAAGTCTGCTTTTCTAGCACTTCCAACCTGTGATACACATGATATGCAATTTGTGCTTTTTGGAGTAAATCCAATCTATCAGTTAGATGTGAGCCACTCACCAACTCCCTGTGGTGTGTCTCTGGGCTTTTTGTTGCTTTTGTCACAGAGGTTTTTCAAGCTCCCTTTCAGGTACAATGCCATGCTGCAGTCCCACCACGTGCTGTGCTGACAGCCCCCCTCCCCAACCTCCTCTCCATAAAGAGCAGTCAACCTCTGACATATATGAGAAAACAACAGTCTCCAACAGAGCTCCATAACCAACTCTCTTAACTGGATGTCTTAATAGAAACTGTCAAGAGAGAATGGCAGGTTCAGAAGCTCCACATAATGCTTTGCTGCTGCCGAGTTGCTAACCTCACTTCAGGTATTAACTAGTTGAGAGTGAATTGGCTTCTGACAAGTTCTTTCTGGGTCTGGGATAAATCCTCCCTACTTTCTAGTTGATCATTCAAAATGCTGGCATGGACACCTGGACCACCTCTCGGGGCTCATGCCTAAAGTCCACCTCCTGAGGCCACTCTCTGGTTCTTACTCGGATGAACAGGAAAGTGAATCATGAGAAAGGTTCTGGAAAGCCTGCACGCCGAGGAGATCTATCACCTGAGCTTCCTGGCTTCTCTCCTGCTTCCTGCTCTTAGGCCACTATGCTCTGCTTGGATGACCTGGGAGGGCCACCTGGTTGGTCTTAAGTATCTCTTCTGGTAAAATTCAGGACCTATCACATGGTAACTTCACCTGCTGTCTCCTAGGGCTGATTCTCTGATAGACTTGGTAGCCCATGGGTTTTTTTTTTCCCAGAGACTTAAGGGTCTTGCTTCTACAGAGGTGAGACCTTGGATTATCAGGGGATTGTCTGTAAATTCTGCTAAATTTAGAAACAATCATTGTGAGAAAGCATTTTCTAAGTTATAGATCAATCATTTTCAAGGACAGACATCTCCCTTAGTTCTCCTATTTCTTGATGCAAGTGAAATAGTTTTGGGGGTTTACATTTCAATCAAATAATTCAAGTGAGCAACAGTAGAACTTTGTTTCACTTTAACTGAACTTAATGCTTGTTATGAGTTGAATTTTGTCCCCCTCAGAAAGATATGTTGAAGTTCTAACTCCCAGTTCCTCAGAATATGACCTTATTTGGAGATGGGGTCTTTAGAGAGGTCATCAAGTTCAAATGCATTCATTGGGAATGGCTCTAATCCAATACAATAAGTGTCCTTACACCAAGGGGAAATTTGGACACAGACATACACACAGGGAAAACACCATGTGACGAAAGAGGCAGAGGTCGACCTGATGTTTCCATAAGCCATGGAAGGCCAAAGATTGCCAGCAAATTACCAGAAGTTAGGGGGAGGCATGGAGCAGTTTTTTCTCTGGGCCCTCAGAAGAAGCAATCATGTTAAGACCTTGATTTCGGACTTCAAGTCTTAAGAATTTAAAGAATCGTCAGAGAGTAAATTTCTGCTGTTTTAGACATTTAGTTTGTGGCGTTGTGTTACAGCAGCCCTAGCAAACTGACATAACACTCAAACCTTTTTCAGTGGTGGTAAACCTGATCTTGTCAATTCAAGCAAACTTGGGAATCTTCAGTTGATTTTGAATGATATGTCTCTGTTTGTCTTTGTTGTGTTGACTTTAAACGCTCTGTCTATTGCTAACATGTTCGCTCCTCACATTCCTTCTGGTATCACGTCGTTGGATCCAACCAGTTTACCCAGCCTCACCATCCTCATCTTCACTGAAGGCTGAGCCAGTTCTGCCAGCTCATTTCAGCCTCATGTCCCCCTGTCTGAGCAACATGGGGGTGAGGCAGGCTCAGGTAGGGATGGAGGTCCTTTCGGGTGTTGTCCTAGGTCTATCTCTGGGGCCATGGGCTACCAGGGTAGGGAGGTGGTGGTCCCAGGACATACCTCTGCCGTCCCAGACTTAGCCTAACCACTTTGCCTCTCAGCTGGCTGCCCATGTGTCAGGGGACTTTCTGTGAGGCCAAGGTATGTGAGCTCTGTAGCATTACTCAGCAACTAGAAACTGGAAACATTCTGGGGTGCCTGAGTGGCTCAGTCAGTTAAGCACCTGACTCTTGATTTAGGCTCAGGTCATGATCTGAGGGTTCATGGGATCGAGGCCCAAGTCAGGCTCTGCGCTGACAGTGTGGTGCCTACTTGGAATTTTCTCTCTCCCTCTCTTCTGCCCCTACCCTGCTTATGCATTCTCTCTCTCTCCTCTCTCTCTCTCAAAATAAAAAAAAATAATAAAAAAAAGAAACTGGAAACATTCTGAAAGCGCATCAGTGGGAAGATTGAATAAGTGAAGCAGTATCCAAATTAGGGAATACCATGCAGTTATTAAAAAGTGTGAGGGAGGGGCCCCTGGGCGGCTCAGTTGGTTGAGTGTCCAACTTCTGCTCAGGTCATCATCTCATAGTCTGTGAGTTCCTGCCCTGGATCAGGCTTTGTGTTGACAGCTCAGAGCCTGGAGCCTGCTTCAGATTCTGTGTCCTGCCCTTCCCCACTCACACTCTGTCTCTCAAAAATTAAAAAACTTAAAAAAAAGTGTGAGGGAATGCTCTTTACCCTGACATGGAAAGATCTCCAAGACTTTATATTCTAGAACAATACATATGGTGTGACTCCATTTCTGTGGAAGCAAAACTACATATGTGTTTATAGATACAAAGGCACAGAAAATCCTAGATAGATACATTATCTAAGTCCTCACAGTGTGACCAACAGGAAGTGCATGGATTGGGAGAGGGGGTAGGTATGCAAAAGGAGATGTTCACTTTTTCTTCAAAATCATTTCATATAAAATAAAATATTAATAGGACTGTATTAATGAATTATGAAATTTTGACAAGTGAAAAATAAACCAATGCCCCCACCCCAAGTTCGCACAAATCATACTGAGAATGGCCTGCCCACCCCTTTTCTTGGTGCCTCTGTGGTAATCTGGTCATTCTCCTTGTTAAATACAGAAAGGGTCGGGCATACTTGTTGGCTTTAACTGAATGCCCTCTTTCTCTCAGATGTTGTTAATGTGAAACTTTAATGAATAAATAAAGGGCCAGAAAATACAGCTCCCAATTGCCCCCTGGGCTGCGGCCTATGCCATCACAGAGGCCTTTGGCAATCCAAAAAGAATAAAGTTGAATCAAGTAACAAGGGGAAATCAATACCTTATTCATGTTAAACCTGCCCTAATGCCCTCTATTACGTGACTCACCACACAGAGAATCGATGTGCTTCTCTTCTGGTGGAACATGGGGGGCTTTAAAATTTTCATTTATATATATTAATTTTTAAGAAGAGAACTCCACTTCATGAAGCAATCTCCTCCCTCTATATGAACTGGTAGGTTAATAGCAGACTTTCAGAGCCCCTCCTGTTCGACTCAGTTCCAGTCCTGCCTGCTTAGTAAGCACTCTTGGAGGAAGAGTTCTTGAATCAGGACAAAGATAATAATGGTCATTAATAACCATCACTCGGGACATGCTTCTTCTTCCCCTGAGCTCTTCTAACCTCCTGTTTATAAATGCTCTTTAATGTGCCAAGTGCTCTGGCCCTCCCGGAGGCGGACCACGCTCGCAGGAAGGGTAACGGCTGCTGTCATTACGAGCCATGGCCTGTGCAGACAGCGTGCTCAGGTCACTTGTCCCACCGCTGGGGCAGAGGGCTAATGGTCACTGTGCGTGACTGCTTGGGACCAAGAGTGGTGGAATCTAATTACTGGAGCCTGCAGATGGACCCATGTGTGTGTCTTTATGAACAGAATGAGCAAAAGTAATCTCCAAGTCTGCATGCTAACTACCTTCTGGAAGCTATTGTTGTTTTTAAGGCCCTAAGGAAATTATTTCTTTATTGTGAGTCTAAAATGTCCTCTATTAACTGTCTCTGCTGCCCTTACCTGATTCTTAATGCTCTGAAACCTTCCCAATCCAGCTGCAATGAAATTCCCTCCTCACGTTGTCCAAGAGAACCTAGATTGTTTCTGTTTGTATAACCACTGTCCCCAGTGTGGATCCCTGTCCTCATTTGTTCCTTGCTTTCCCTCCCCAGCAGCCCTCTCCCCACCTGGTAGATTCCCAATGGGTCCAAGTGCATAATTCTCTCTTTGCAGACAAATTGGAACAGATTTTCTCTTTTCTGCTTTTTGAAGCTGTGACTGACACCTTAAAACACTGATTCTTGCACCTTTATTTTCTCATCTTTGAGTAGGTGACGGAGTCATTAAAAGTCAGAAAGAACAAGTAGGACTGATAGTGAATGTTATAATTACGGCTGGAACTTGAAACGGGATTTGTAAGCTATTGCTAATAGGATTTTTCATTCTGATTTGTGTATGTGTGCTCCAGTGATACAGATCTACGTTTATTTTGCCAGTGGGTAAATTCTTTATTCCCTGAAACCCCTGGTGCCCTGTTAACATGCAGGTGAATATTGTGCACATATGCACATCCTCTTGTCGTGAATCTTTCAGGTAGACATTTTTTCTATAAAGACAGGAGCTAAAATGTAAAAGCACATGACCTGACACATGATTAGTGAATTATTCTTCTTAAACCAAATGAATGCCCAACAAATCAGCTCCCTAAAGTGAAGTGAGAGCTTCTCAAGCTGTGCCTGGGAATATTAATAAATGGAAGAGACGAGATGCCTCTGCCCATAGCTTGTCACTCCAGTGTCCCCCAAACCCTGCAGGCAGCAGACTGGAAATGTTGGAGGTCCTTTAGGAGGTTGAAGCCTGCCATCTAGTGGCTATTCAGTAGAACTGCCCAACATTTCATAAAGGGAATTGGTGGACTTTACCAGAGGTATCCATGGCTTGCACTCATAGGTGCCATCGGAATAGGTACCAAGAACTCTAGAGTTTGAAAATGACCACCAGGGAACCTTTGACATCTTGCCTTTGGGAAGCAAGCGAGAGGGTAGACACTGGAGAGGGAGATCTGTGCTGTCAGGTTTCCCCTCCCTTAGAAATTGTAATGCTAAAAAGTGGTACCATCTGGGATGCGACTGCAGCCACCTCTAGTTCTAGACACATGGGTAATTTCTTAAAGTGCTCTTCTGATGAGCAAGAAAATCTTCAGGCTTGTTAGTTAAGTGTCATTTGCGGGCACACCTGGGAAGATCACAGCAGGTGATACAGTAGCGCACCCAACACTAGAGGCTGATCCATCCATTGGGTGCTTAACAAATGAAAAGTAACGATGCCTGCTGGCGGCTGGGGAATTTTCCTTCAACCTGGACAAATGGGGATAAGAAAAATGAGAGAGCGTCTTCAAGCTGCTCCCTGTGGCTTTTGCTTTTTTTAAGGTTAGGGAACATGGAAGGGGAGGGGATGCAGTGCTGGTTGCTTTTTAAAAACTATTGGTTGGATAGTTTTTAATCACTAAAGTGATTTTTCTACATCTTGCTCCTGCCTTCTATGGGTTGTTGGAGTTGGAAAATAACAGGGAAGATTGTTGCTGTGGTGAACGCAATCTATCTGGAAGCCGAGCATGGGAAAAAGAGGGGGAAGTTGGGCTGATGGAGACCCCAAGGTCACACAAGAAGTAGCAGCTGGGCAACTTATATGTGTTTAGACACAGCCAACTAATTCTTTTCAGTGCTCCCATCAGTGGTTGAAATGAGGGGAGGGATCAAATTTGCCAGTGGATTGTCTTCCAAGAATGCTAATGTCGTAGCACAACCCTTAAGGAAGTTAGTGGAGTAGGGGTGAGAGTAAATTGAGGTCTTTTCCTTGTCTTGCCTTTCCTTCCTTCCTTCCTTCCTTCCTTCCTTCCT
>NC_043708.1:33438496-33522593 GCF_006229205.1 Suricata suricatta
GGTCGAATCCAACTTGGTGGTCAAGTAAGATGAAAATTAATTAAATGCCCCTTAGATTTAGTTGCTCATTCCCTGTTTTCAGAACATTTGTCTTACCTTGACTTTTGTGCCCAGCCACTCCTGTTTCTTTCCTTGCTTCATTGGCTACGTTTTCTTTCCCTCCTTTGCAAGGTTGTGCCCCTCCACCATCTGTTGGCTTTCCTCAAGGGCTTGGTCCTGCGAAAGCATCATTTTCAAAACGGTGAAATCCAGGACTCTCATACAAATGTAAGAGAACACATCAAAGATTTTATGTAATCATTAATTAATGAGGAAACCACTAAGGTGTTAAAATCAGGTCAAAGGAGAATTTGAAGAACACATGCATATATATTCAGGAATGCTAAAATGAATCTGCTAATGGATTCAAGATGGTTAATATTCTATACAACAATAAAATGTAATGCTTGGGGTCATCCTTCTACAGGGTAAAAATCAATTGTGTATCTCTATTGGGACAAAATTCGTCACAGTACTATGGACAACAACCATTTGCATTACTATCAGTTTTCTTCAAATTAACTTCTACCCTTAAGAGGGTTGTAAAATAGCCTGCCAATAGAAAGGCAATCAAAAGTGTAGCTCCACAAAATAAGATCCCCCTCCAGGAGACCGTCCCTGGAGGGTCCACTAGACAATGCATAGAGCCCAGTCTTCTCTGTTGTCCATTTCGAAGGTTTTGATCATTTTCCCTAACAGTCTTGACCCTTCTAACCTTTCTGTCCTCTCTCTGGGCCATCTCAACTAAGCCATAGCTTTAAATACTTAAAAAAAAAACTTTCAAGTTTATACTTTTGGCTTAGTTCCCTCAGCTCCAAACCTAAACATTCCTTTCAGATGTTTTTGAAAGATAACTTGCTCAAGGTCACTTAGCTGGTTAGTAGAAGAGCTGAGATTTGAATTTGGGGCCATCCCATGTCAGAACTGGAGCTAAGAGCCCACAGCATTAACAGGTGTTTTGGAGATGCCCACACAGAGGGGGCTGGAACCTGTATGGTAGACCCCTTCACTTCTTGTCATATGGTGGGTGGCCTCTTTTGCAGAGGAGGCTAGAGACAGGGACCCCGCTGTTTCTGGCTGAGCTGCAGAGAAGGGCCTCTGCTCTGGGCTGTCGCCGGTGAGTGTTGCTGTTCCCTGATGATGAGGCAGGAGGAGGTGATATTTCTTTTCTCCTGATGGGCTTTCAGATCCTGGGTGGTGCTGATATTTTTCCTGTGCGCTAGCTACCTCCTACTTTGTTGTTATGGGGAAAGAGGCCTTCAGTCTGGGCCTTGGGCAGCAGTAGAGGGAGGGGTTGGGTTTTACCATGGGATTCTTCTAGGTCTTCTAGTGCATCCCACATATCCTACCCCTGTTCCACTGGCCACAGCCTTCTCCCTTTAGCTCCCCACCGCCTTCCAGTATCCACGTGGCCCTCCAGGAAGAATGAAGCCCCAAGTCTCATGGGGCCCTGACTGGTCTCACAAGATTAACAGCAGATTTTGATCTATGCAGGTGCTTATTACATTATGGAAAACAAATTCTAGTGCAAAGAGAATACAAACCAGGGGGTTGAGGGACAGAACTGGGAGGAGCACTTTTTTTCTCCCATTTGCTCAAGTTACCAACCAGGTCACCAAAATGGGCTCGGTCACAGTCTCATGGAGGGACCTGAGTGGCCTGGAGCAACCCTGGACCCACAAGCCCCCAGACCCCCCTCCCCCCAGAAGGTGTTGGTGGGGGAAAGGGCCCAGTTAATTCTCCCGATCTCCTGGCCTGTCCAGCTGTGTGCCCTCACCCCCTGCACTGGGGTGACACCCAGCTGGGGCTGGCTTTAAGGCCACAAATTCACTTTCAGCTTGCTCTTCAGAGAACATTCCTAGTCGTCTGAGATTGAAGCCTTTACTGCAGCCGGAGAATCCCACACACACTTCCTCTGAATTCCTGCCACTCTAAAAAGCAAAAAACATCTGCCCACAGCACGTCAGTAGGAAATCTCTTTCCCTTTCTTTTTAATCAGAACTGTCTGAAACCACTTTCTAGATTAGATGAAATTGCCATTTGGTACAGTACTTCAAACATGAATGCCTTGGAAACCACATTTAATTCTCTCGAATTAAAAAAAGAAAGAGAAAATACTCTTTTTCTAGGGTCTTTCTCTAGGAATGAGGGGACTTCCTCCCCTGCCAACTATTTCTGTCCCTTTTCAAGGTCACCTTCTTTTGGTTGTATTTGCTGAAAAGGAGGCTTTTAAAAAACAATACACTGAGGCACAATTCACATATCAGATAATTCATGCTTATAAGTTGTACAATTCAGTGGTTTTTAGTATATTCACAAAGTTGTGCAACCATCACTATAATTCCAAAACATCTTAATTCTTCTAAAAAAGAAACTTCATATTCATTAGCAGTCATTCCTCATCACCTACTCCCCCCAGCCCCTGGGAACCACCATTCCAGTTTCTGTCTCTATGGGTTTGCCTACTCTGGACATTTCACATAGATGGAACCACAATATGTGGCCTTTTGTGCCTGGCTTCTTTAACTCAGCATACTGTTTTAAGATTCATCCATATTGTAGCACGTATCAGTACTTTATTCCTTCTTATTGATGGATAATATTCCATTGTTTGGATATATCACATTTTGTGTATCCATTAGCTGATGAGTATTTGGGCTATTTCTACTTTTTGGATAAAATCAATAGTGCTGCTATGAGCATTCATAGACAAGTTTTGTTGTGGACATATGATTTCAACTCTCTTGGAATATCTAGGAATAGAATTGCAAGATCATACCCCACCTTCGTGTTCAATCTTTTAAAAAAAGATTTTTTTAATGTTTTTTTTTTAAATTTATTTTTGAGAGACAGAGAGAGACAGTGTGAGCAGGGGAGGGTCAGAGAGAGAGGGAGACACAGAATCCGAAGCAGGCTCCAGGCTCTGAGCTAGCTGTCAGCACAGAGCCCGACGTGGGGCTTGAACCCATGTACCGTGAGATCTGACCTGAGCCGAAGCCAGACACTTAACCGACTAAGCCACCTAGGTGCCCCTGTGTTCAATCTTTTAAGGAACTCTCACACTGTTTTCCAAGGTGGCAGCCCCGTTTTAAATTCCCACCAGCCGTATATGAAGGTCCCAATCTCTCTGCATCTGCCCCAGCACTCACTACTGTGCATCTTTTTAATTATTCCTATGCTAGTAGGTGTGAATTATATCATTGTCATTTCTATTTTTATTTCCCTAATGAGCAATGTTGTTGGGCATCTTTCATTGGGCTGGTTAGTCATTTGTGTATTCCTTTTGGAAGAATTGTCAAAATTCTTTGACCATTCTTCAACTGCATTGGCTTTTTATTGCTAAGTTATAAGCATTTAAGAAAATTTATTCTTTATATAACTCCCTTGTCAGATACATGATTTGCAAAATTTTTCTCCCATTTTGTTGATTTGTCTTTCACTTTCTTGATGCTGATCTTTGAAACACAAAAGTTTTTCATTTTAATGAAATTTGATTTATCATTTTTCCTTTGGTTGCTTGCTATTTTGGCGTCATGTCTAAGAAGCCATTGCCTTCTCCCAAATCATGAATACCTATGCTTTCCTTAATATAGTTTTGGGTATTACATTTGGGTTTTTGGTCCATTTTGAGTGATTTTTTTTGTGTGTATGGTGTTGATAGGATCCAAATTCATTCTTTTGCATGTCTTAGTACCATTTGCTTAATGATTATTCTTCCCCATTGAATTCTCTCCCCTATTGAAAATCAATTGGCCATAGTATATGAGTTTATCTCTGGTCTCTCAATTATATCCTATTGTTCTCTATGTCTATCCTTATGTCAGCAGGCACACTGTCTTGATTATTGTAGCTTTGTAGTGAATTTTGAAATTAGGAAATACAAGGCTCTTCCAATTTTGTTGTTTTTCAAAATTGCTTTGGCTATTGTGAGTCTCTGGCATTTCTAAATGAATTTAGGATCAGCTGGTCAATTTCTGTGAACAAGGCAGAAGGACTTTTTTTTTTTTTTAAAGGGATTGCATTGAATCTAGATCAATTAGGGGCAAATTGTCATTGTAAGTAAATATTATGTTAAAAATATGTTTATTTTTGAGAGACAGAGAGAGAGGGAGAGAGAGAAAAAGTGGGGGAGAGACAGAGAGGGAGACACAGAATTCAAAGCAGGCTCCAGCTCTGAGCTGTCAGCACAGAACCCAATTCAGTACGGGGCTTGAACACAAGAGCCATAAGATCATGAGCTGAGCCGAAGTTGGATGATTAACTGACTGAGTCATCCAGGCGCCCCATCATCTTAGCAATATTAAGTCTCCTCATCCAAGCACTTAGAAAGTCTTTCCATTTAGGCCTTTAATTTTTTCCATGATGATATGTTGGTTTTCATGTATATGCCTTGCACTTTCTTTGTTAAATTTATTCTTAAGTATTTTATTTGTTTTGATGTTACCGAAAATAAAATAATTTCCTTAATTTCATCTTTGGATTGTTCATTGCTAGTATAGAAATACAATTGATTTTTATGTGTTGATCTTATATCTTGCAAACTTGTAGAGATTTTTTATTAGTTTTGATAGTTTTATTGTGGAGTCCTTAGGATTTTCTATGTAAATGATCATAGCATCTATGAATAGGGATAGATTTACTTCTTCCTTTCCAGTAGCATCTTGCTCCCATGATGGCCCCTCCCCCACTTCACCACTCCTGTCTCCTCCAGAGCTGCCACCCTCCCTCAGGATCACATGGCTTAGCAACCAACTTTAAACTTGGCATCAGGCATCACGGTCCTAAAGGCCATTGTCATCTTCATACAGAGGATTTCTCCTGGCCGATTTTCTCTTCCTATGGCCCCACTGCATGGACATTTTTGGGAGCCTCCTTCTCTCTTTAAGTGTTTTTTATACTTACTTTTTATACTGTTACCATTTTCAAACATCCCAAGCTTCTTGTCTTCTCTTTTTGAGGTGCCCTTAAAACTTTCTTCACTTTAGGGGTTCCTGGGTGACTCAGTCAGTTAAGCATCTGACTCTTGATATCCACTCAGGTCATGATCTCTCAGTCCATGAGATCAAGCCCCACGCCAAGCTCTGTACTATTAGCTATTAGCACAGGGACCACTTAGGATTCTCTCTCTGTCTCTCTCTGTCTCTCTCTGTCCCTCTCCCTCTCTCTGCCCCTCCCCAGCTTGGGCTCTCTCTGTCTTTCAAAATAAATAAATAAGCTTAAAAATATTTTTCTTCACTTTATTGTGTGGAGCAATTCAACTCTCTGTGTTGTCACAAACTCCTCTCCATCTGTGCTTGGGGGCTTTTTACAATAACTGCAAAATTAAAAAATAAATCCAAACCAAGTTCTAAATAAAAATACCCTATTAAGATACAGCAAAATATTTTTCCTAAAGTAAATAGTTTCCCCAGAAGAGGAATTTGCCTCTCTCCCGTGGAAGTCAGAAATAGCTGCCTTCAGTTTTGCTCTAAGATGATAGTTCACCCCCCAACCCACTACAGGGGAGTTAAGGTCACCTTTTTCCTTTTATGAAAGGCTCTAGTCTGATAAGAGAACCATGATCTGAGAAATTGGGTGTCCCCAGATGGCTGGGCGTCTGAAGGTGCCAGCACCCGCCTGTCTCCCCACAAGTGAAGCAGGTTGGGTCTGGGGAGTGAGGACGTATCTGCACAGCGTAACTCAGATCTGCTGCCTGTTATGTGACAGGGAATTCAGGGATGTTCCATGTGCAAGCTGTGTCTTCTCTCAGGGCACAGAAAGGACAGACGAAAGCAGGTATTGACAAAATGGTAAGAGTTTGGATTCTTGGAGCCAAATTAGCTTTGCTAATTTTTAAATAATATTTATTTGTTTTGAGAGAGAGAGAGAGAGAGAGAGAGAGAGAGAACGTGCACATGTGTAAGTTGGGGAGGGGCAGAGAGGGAGAGAGAGAATCCCAAGAAGGCTCCAGGCTTTCAGCACAGAGCCCGATATGGGGCTCAGTTCCACGAACCATGAGATCATGACCTGGGCCCAAATCAAGAGTCTGATGCTCAACTGACTGAGCCAGCCAGGGTTGCTGGTTAATAAATGAGTGACCTTGGTCAAGTTACTAAACCTTTGCTAAAATCCTAACTTATGTTTATTCCTTTATTCATGCCCGAGTTTTTTTTTCTTAATCTTTAAAGTGAGGATAATAATAGCATCTTCCTTGTAGGATTGTTGTGAGGATTAAATGAGTTAATATATGTAAAGCCCTTAACACAGTTCTTGGCATGTAACTAAGAAAGTATTAAAATAAGCAACGATTGCAACAACAATAATACCCCGAAGCATATGAGGGCTTTCCTTCCAGACTGTGAGTTTCTAGGAAGGTCAAGGCTGTGTTTTATTTATGGAATCAGTGCCTTATTATCAGCATCAGTGCCTGGTGCATAGCAAGGACCTTCATCAAATGTCTATTACTTGCAGGAATAAATGATCTTTTTAGATCCACTTAGAGTATGATTTCTTATCAGGCTATAGATCAAGAGGAAAAATCGTCAAGCACCTTTGAGCATCCTTGGGGGAACTGTTTTCAAAATCACTGGGGGAGGGGAGTAGGTGGAAATGTCACAGAGAGTTAGATTTTGGAAGTTGAAGAAGATGTTATAATTTAGAAAGAATAATCCAGAAAAAAGAAAAGTGAAACATCAAGCAAGGTAAGAACCAAGATCATCATTTGTAAGGAAGGAGATTCCGTAACAGTCCATGAAAAAACCACAGTGGAACAGGGATTAGCAATTTTTCTGCAAAGTTTCAGGTCGTAAATATTTTAGGTTTTGTGGGTCATGCAGCCTCTGTTGCAACTCAACTCGGATATAGAGTGAAATGGGCTGAAACAGTATGTAAACAAGTAGGCATGGCAATGTTTCAATAAAACTTTATTGAGGTGGGCTGGATTGGCCTGTGACTGCAGTTTGATTATCTCTGCACCAGAACAGTGTCTGGAATGAATAAAGGGATGTCAGTGGGACTCTGACATCTGGAGAAGCATTTGCCCAGAATCCTTTTTGGGAGAAGGCAATGGCTTCCATCATATCTTGAAGAATCCTGCTATATCTGGCTCCAGGGAGCATTTAATGCAACTACTTAAGTCTCAAATGTGGCAAATGCAGAGAAGAGTGGACAAAAAGATATGCAACGATAGAACTTACTTTTCTTGTAACTTTTTCGATAAGAAAGATTGACACTTGAATTGAAACTCAATTATTTATATTAAAAGTTAGTACAATCTAAAATAGAGACTCCTTAAATTATTTCTATTTATCTGCAGAATGGATTTTTGTATCTGTTTAAAGAAGAGGCTTATGATGTGGGAATTGACAGAATTTCAAGCACAACAATGTAAGCAAACCCTGAAAACATAGTCTCTAGACTGTCACTTAACACCCCCCCCCCCCCAGTCAGCCTCCTTCTCTGAGCTGCAGAGATGCTTAAAACTCTCTGCAGGCGAGATGAAACTTACCCAAGATGAAAATTCTTCCTTTGTGGCCTAGAAATGCAAGCTGTCCTGAACCACGTGCCCACTCAAGAACACATGACTTATAAACCAAACTGAAAAACACCTTCTTATTCCTGAACAAGGTTTTCTTTCTCTTTGACTCATATTTTCCTTTGGGAAATAATGGAGAAAAAGGGAAGAGACTATTTTACTGAGGCAAGGTCTTCCTCACCACCCCATTCCATGGAATGAATGGCCCTATGGCACTTTGAAGGAAGTAGCTGAGAATGTTTGGTTTTCGCTCTTATAGTCAGTTCTGGTATGTTAATTTCCTAACCTTTGGAGCCTTGGATATGGCAGCAGAGTTTGCTGAATCAAAGAAGAAATATACCTCCAGCCTGTTGTGTAATTATCTCAGGAATTATAAAGGCAGTAAATGAATGATTGCCTTTTTTATTAATACATTAAAGCAGAGATGCATAATTGGCACTTTAATGATCTAGTGGCAGCAAATTAGATAATAATGTGATTACAAAATGACAATTACTTTTGGCAATTAATTGGTATCACCTTTCAGTAGCCCTTTTCAATATATTGTTGGGGACCCTCATTACCAAAGAGAAACGGGATCATTCTAAGGCTTAATGGGAGCTATGGGGAAGAGTTAAGTTAATTACTTAACAAAACAAGTGGCTGATCTTTATATTCTTGATCAATGAGTCTTTGGGGTTTAATACCGGCAGTAATGTACTATACCTTTTTTCCCTGAATGATGCCCAAACGATGTATAAACTTTTGTAATGTAATTACTACCCATAAATCACTTCATTTCTGAAATATAGTGGTTTCTGAGGGGTTGAGATTGCTTTTTCAGTCTCATTAGTTTACAAAGGAAAGAGAAGAAAAATCTTACCTCTACCGGAAAGGCAGGTATGGATGGAAAGTGACTTCATTACACGTTACATGATAACTGGCTGAGCAAGACACAGTGTCGCCATGCATACACCAAATATTTATAAAGCACTTCTACATACACAATTAAATTGAATCCTCACAGCTCTGTGTTATGGTAGCAGTAGGTTCCTATGAATTGTTCTAGAAAATGTCTCAAAACATAAATCTAGTGGTTCATATCAACCAGGTGGAATTCTGTAGACTTTATATATTTGATGGGGCATTTGACTCTTTTTTTAATAGAATAAGAAATGTTAATATGCAATATACCAAAAAATATTCTTATAATGTTTTGATAAAATAGCTGTGATTATCGACAGGTAAACTTATGTTGAAATTGGTAATTGCAACACACCTTATCTGTTGCTAACTTGAAGCTATATATTTTGTCTGTATTGAATTTCACTATATGCCTCCTGTTCTCTCCCGAAACTGAATAATGAGATTAAGTATCTCTTCATAATGAGAGCAGACAGTGTATTGACTGATTTCTAACTGCTCAGCTCTATCTTTGATTTTTTTTTTTGTATACAACCTAGAGTCTCTAAACAGTCCTTTCTGAATTTTAATATCTAGCACCAGAGACTATAATATAAGGCAACTGAGAACACTGGCAGGGTGAGAGCTGAAATTGAGACTACCCTGCAGGATCCTCAAATCTTTATTTGAAAAGGCCATTTTGCAGGACTAGAGAGACGGTTAAGAAAAAACTACTAGGTACCAACCTGGGGACACCTGTGTCTGGAATTTTGTTTCCAAATAGCCAGGATCAATGCATAAAATCAGTTCTTTGTGTTTTCAAGTTCTTGGTTGTAGGGTGAATATTTATGACTCCAGAGACATATACAGCACTCATTCATTTGTTCATTTGCACGTTCTACAATTATTTATTAAATATTTATATTTAATATAAATACCCAGTGCTAGCTACTGGGTATACAGAAGTGAACAGAGCAGCTATGGTTTTTGCCTTCATGAGGAATATAGTGGAAGGAAGAAGAGAGTCTCATATCATTCTGCTTATAAGCAAACTTGAATCTGGATGGAGTTGGTTGGTTTCTTTCTGTCTTCTCTGCTTTCTTTCTAAGTCTTCCCTTCCTCTTCCATTTCCTCCCATCTCCTCCCTCTTCTCCCTTCCTTACTGTCTCTTGCTCATGGGATTCCAGACATTATTCTCAGTGTAATACAAATTTGGTGTCAGTCAGTTTATTAGATAAATTAATTAATTTGGGAATGTGAGATACAAAGTCCTGGAGACCAACTATGTTTCTATCTAGTTTACATTCCTTTTTTGATGGGTGTTAGGTTTCCTTGCAGTATTAAACATCCCTGGGAGGAATGTTAGTATTTAAGAACATTTTTTTTTTGCTAGTTCCCCTTCTCCTTTTCTTTATCTATTTTTAACGAAGGAGGAATAGAAAATAAGGCCAATGTCTATTCCACTAAATACCATTTATTGAACTCCTACTGTGTGCCAAGTACTTTCTGTAGATAATGTCTAATTTCTCACAGGAAACTTTAGAGGGGGCGTTGTTATCCTCTTTCTACAGATGGATAAATAGAAGCTTTGTTATGTTTGGTAACTTGGATAGGGACACACAACTTGTATGTGAAGGAGCTGGAGTTTGAACTCATCACCAACAAAGTGCTTGTTGCCCTTAACAGCAGCCCTTAAGTGATCTTGAGTCCACACCTTGATAATTACTTAGACTCTTTTTATTTAAGTAAGGATTTAGACAGTGGGTGCTTCTTCTTCTCCTCTATCTGAGTTAACTAATTTTTGGTATCATATTAACAGCTGGTGACTTTGATTTTGGTTTAATCCTAGAAAGAACTGGCTCTAACCACAGTATAAAGTTTGGCCATATCCTTCAACCTATGAATAAAAACAAAAATTTTATTTCTTCTCTTTCTGGGATATTAAGGGAGTTGATCCCATCATTAAGGTTTATTAGGAAGGTGGGGCCTCTAAAGATTCTATTTTCACATAGCATAGCAATCACCTTTTGCAGGTAGAACAAATGAGATACAAAGGCATAACCAAATTAATCTTGCATCACTCTGGAGTTAGAGATAAGTTGCAAGACTAATAAAGATTGTTCTGCTGGAGTTAACACATTAAGATGATAATTTTTAAAAATTATTTTATGTTTATTTATTATTGAGACAGAGAGAGACAGAGCACGAGCAGGGGAGGGTCAGAGAGAGAGGGAGACACAGCCTCTGAAGCAGGCTCCAGGCTCTGAGCTAGCTGTCAGCCCAGAGTCCGATGTGGGACTCGAACCCATGAACCATGAGATCATGACCTGAGCCAAAGTCGGATGCTTAACCGAGTTAGCCACCTAGGCGCCCCAAGATGATAATATTTTTAACAAAAAGATTTTGTTGGTTGTGCTGCTGCCTTTTGAAATTTTACCATCATTTGGCATTTCTAGAAGGTGGTCATAGGGCATTTGTAAATAAGTATTACTAGCTGGGCAATTTATTTTTATTTTAGGAACATTATTTGCTTACCACAAAAATGAAGGTTTTTACCTTGACTTTGAAGTCTGCTTAGCCAGAAAACTGTATTTATTTGTAGCTGAATAAAAACATTTGACTCTTAATATGTTGCCTTTGGTTGCTTTTATGCCTGTTTGCAATAACTTCCCATAAGATCCATGTGTAGCAAACCTTAGTGACAGGAGATAAGGGTTTTTAGGAGGTGGAATTAATTGTATGGGTCTAAGTGAGACACAGTGCTCATTTGCTTCAAGGTTTGTCTTAAAGCTCAAGGTTATATGCCTGAAACTGCTTATAGTCACAACTACTAATGGTGGCTCAAAATATGCATGCTGCAAGGAATCTACTGAAACAGCTGCACACACTTAATATATTTGGAATATATGAAGTATTCATTTGTTATCTCAACAATGATTTTTTTGAATGTTTATTATGTACTAGACATTAAGACAGATAAAGATGAAAGAGAAGAGAACAAAACAGCCATGATTCTTGCCTTTATGGAGTGTACAGTGTAGTGAAAAAGACAGGAGTTTACAAAGTAAAAGTATAAGATAATATAGGTTTGCAAATTCTGATAGGGATTCTGAAGGAAAAGTTTAGAGTTCTGAGAAAGGGAAGGATAGGGCACTTAGAAAGTGTGCAGAGGTATCATTTAATTAAGTTGAATCCTGTAGATTAAGAGCTGGCCATTGAGAAGTGGGGAGATCATTGCACATACAGGAAGCAGTGCTGGGGAGAGGATTAGCTTGGCAAATTCAAAGAACTGAGAGGCCACTATGATGTAGTGGGAAAAGGGAAAATAGCATTAGAATTTGGGAATTTTTTTTCCCCCAAGGACATTGGGGAGTTGTTAAACAGGCAGTGATATTATCTGATTAATATTTTAAGATTATCACTTTGTCTGCTAAGTGGTTTTGGATAAGCTTTGGAGGGGTAAGAATAGAAACTGGGGAATCCATTGTTAAGTCTATGGTAGTAATGCAGGTGAGAGATGGCAGTAGTAATGAAAGAGATGGAAGACAGTGAATGAACTCTGGAAATATTTGGAAGTAGAATCAGAAGATTGCAAATGGATTGTGAGGCTGGTTAGAGACAGAGAGACTGAACTCTAAATAATAATTTTCAGGTATTCAGCTTTAGCAAATGGATGGATAAAGGTGTCATTTTACTGAGATGGGGAAGACTGGAAGAAGAATAGATTTGGAGAAGATAATAAAGAACTTCCGTTTTATTTTAAGTGTTTTGTAGACACCCTTTATCAGATGAAGAATGTTACTATTTCCAGTTGGCTACAAGTTTTTTTCTTTTTTTAATGTATGTTGAATTTTATGAGTTGCTTTTTTGGCATCTACTGAGATGATCACAGAATTCATCTTTATTTTATTAATGAAGCAGATTGCATTGAATGATTTTTTACTATTAAGCCAACTGCATTTTTGAAATAAGTTTCGTTTGGTTGTGCTGTATAATTTTTTTCACACTGTTAGGTTGTACTTGCTAGAATTTATTTAGAATTTAAAAAGATCAGTGTCATAAGAGAGATGGGCCTCCAATGTTCCTTTCTTGTAATGTCTTGTGATTCCAGTTTTCCTATCAGGATTATGCTGGCCTTAAACAATGAGTTAAAGAGATCTTTCTTTTTGTCTCCTATGGATGAATATATGGGAAAATTGGCATTAGTTTTTCTTGAAATATTTTGTAGAACTTACAGGGAAGCCATCTAGGCCAAGAGCTGTCTTTGTTAGAAAGTTTCAAAGTAATGAATTAATTTAAAAATTAATTTTGGTTTTGCTAAGTTGTGTGTGTTTTATGGATTATGTCTAATTTACTTAAATTTTCAAATTTATTGGCATGTAGTTTTTAAAAAAATAATATTTTTAATTACTTATTCAATGTCAGTGGAATGTACAGTGATGTCACTTTCCCCTTTTCATTCCTGACATTGCTTATTTATGCCTTTTTGGGGGAGTGATCTCTATATTCATCTTTCAAACAAAACTACTGTCTTCTCTGATTATCCCCTTCACCATGTATTGTTTTCTTCCCATTAATGTAGGTTCCTATCTTTATTATTTCACTCTTTCTTGTTTCTTTGGGCTGGATTTCTTGTTCTTTTTCTAACTTCTTAAAGGAGATATGTCGTGCATTGATTTTCATCTTCCTTCTTTTCTTCTTTTATAAAGATTTTATTTTAAGTAATCTCTACACCCAACATGGGGCTCGATCTCACAACCCCAAGATCAAGAGTTGTGTGCTCCACCAACTGAGCCAGCCAGGTACCCCTAACTTCCTTGTTTTCTTTTCTGCTGTATGCTGTTAAGGCTATAAATTTAATATAAGAATGGTTTGAATATGTTTTTTTTTCTAATTATGGGGTTAATATTGATTATATAATTTCCTTTGTGATTTCTTTTCTTTGGACCATCAGTATTTAGCAGTTTACGTCTTAGTTTTCTTTGATATGGATTTTCTAGTTATTCAGCTTAATCCCATTAAAATTGAAGAACATACTCTGATGTGATTTTGATTTTTTGAAATACGTTCAGATTTGCCTTATGGCTCTGAATATGGCAGTTTTGGTAAATGTGCTGTGTGTTCTTGGGAAGAATATATATTCTGTAGTTATTAGGTGTATTGTTCTACACAGATGTCCATCAGGAAATGTTTGTTAATTTGTGCTGTTTTGATCATCTGTATCCTTAGTGATTTTTAAAATGTGTATTTATTTATTTTAAGAGAGAGAGAGAGCATGCACATATGCGTGCAAGCAGGAGAGGGACAGAGAGAGAGGGAGAAAGAGAGAATCCCAAGCAGGTTCCACACTCAACATGGAGCCCCATGAGTGGCTGGATCTCACGACAATGAGATCATGACCTGAGCCAAAACCAAGTTGGACTCTTAACCTTAATTGACTGAGCCACCCAGGCACCCCTTACAGATTTTTAGCTATGAGACAGGTGTGTTAAAATATCCCACTATAATAGTGGATTTGAACATTTCTATTTCTGTATCTTTTGCTATATAGTTTTGAAGCTATGTTGTAAGGAATAAGCAAATGTGGGATTGTTGTATCTTTCTGGTATATTGACATTTTTATTATGCAATGGTCTTCTTTAACTCTGATAATGTTTCTTGTTCCAAAGTCTTATTTATTTGATAGCAGTATAACTACCATAGGTTTCTTTTGGTTAGTGGTTTCATGCTGTATCTTTTTTTTTTTTTACCATCTTGCTTTTAGCCATTATGTATTATATTAAAATGTGTTTCTTTAAGCAGTATATAGTTTTTATAAATACATCATTTAATTTTTAATCTAAATATTTAGTTCATTTACATAAGAAGTAATTACTGATATATCTGGGCCTATATGTACCATTTTACTATTTACTTTTTATTTGGTTATCTCTCCTTTTTTTTTTTTTTTGGATTACCTCCTATTGTTTTATTCTTTTTTATATTGGTTATTATATTATAGAGATTATATTATACCTCCTTGATTTTTCAAAGTTTAATATAAATTAGTACCATGTCCTCATACCAAATAATGTGAAAATCTGAAGACCACTGCTCATCAGTGTGTAGTTTTTGCATCAGCAGTAGTATGTAATCTAAGATGCAGAACTTTATGTGTCAACTTGTCTAGGCCACAGTATTTGGTCAAACACCAGTCTAGAAGTCACTGAAAAGATATCTTTTAGATGAGATCAACAGTAGACATTTATAAAGCCATTTAAAAAAAAAATCAGTAGACTTTGGATAAAAGCAGATTATCTCCCACAATGTGGGTAGTACTTACCCAATTGAAGGCCTTAAAAAAAAAAAAAAAAGACTGGAAGTCTGCCTCTAGATTGCCTTTGGACTCACACTGCAACATTAACTGTTCCCTGGATCTCTAGCCACCCAGCCCGCTGTGCAGATTTCAGACTTGCCAGCCTCCTAAATCACATCAGCCAATTCCTTAAAATAAGTTTCTCTCTCTCCCTCTCAAGCTATCTCTCACATGTACATATACACATATACACACACCCTATTTTCTGTTTTTCTGGAGAATCCTGGAACCCTGATAAACACAGATTCCCAACTCAAACCCTGGGGAGTTTGCAAGTGTTCTTTTCTTGGTAGGCCCCAAACTCTCTTTTTTGTCTCTTTGCCTTAAAAGTTTGTTGGGGCACCTGGGTGGCTCAGTTGGTTAAGCATCCAACTTTGGCTCAGATCATGATCTCATGGTTCGTGAACTCGAGCCCCACATCAGGTTCTGTACTGACAGCTTGGAGCTGCTTTGGATTCTGTGTCTCTGTCTCTGTCTCTGTCTCTCTGCCCCTCTCTTGCCTGTGCTCTATCTCTCTGTCTCTCAAAAATAAATAAGTTAAAAAACATCAAAAAATAAAAATAAGTTTGTTGAAATTTTATTCAGTTTCTCTGCCCCTCTGCCATGTTTACATGATTTGGAAGATGTTTCTAGAGGAAAAAGTAGTCCCGAAACCTGGGGTCGTTTCTCTGGCTTTCCACATTTTTTTGGGTCTTGGCCTGATAATTTTCACTGCCATGTTCATTCTTTGGTGCCCTCAAAAAGATGTGGAACTATTTCCCCAGATTTTCTCATTGTTCTCAATGGGAGAGTTGGTCTGACTTATCTGGCTGGCCTGCTATTGCCGGGAGAATCACTGCTGTTTGTCTTTGGTGACTGTCTGGGTTTTTGTTTTTTGTTTTTTGTTTTTTTTAAATCAAAATCTGTATAGGAAATGTAGGACCTTTTTTTAAAAAAAAGTTATAATTTGTCAAATTAACTAACATACAGTTTGTAAAGTGTGCTCTTGGTTTTTGGGGTAGATTCCCATGGTTCATCACTTACATACAACACCCAGTTGTTGTATGTAACTCATCCCAACAAGTGCCCTCCTCAATGCCCATCACCCATTTTCTTCTATCCCCCACCCCACCCATCAACCCTCAGATTGTTCTCTGTATTTAAGAATCTCTTATGGTTTGCCTCTCTCCCTCTCTGTTTGTAACTATTTTTCCTCCTATCCCTTCTCCCATGATCTTCTGTTAAGTTTTTCAAGATCCACATATGAGTGAAAACATATAATATCTCTTTCTCTGACTGACTTACTTCACTCAGCACAATACCTTCCAGTTGCATCCACATTGCTGTAAATGGCATGATTTCATTCTTTCTCATTTCCAAGTAATACTCCATTGTATATATAAACCACATCTTCTTTATCCATTCATCAGTTGCGCATTGAAGCTCTTTTCACAATTTGGCTATTGTTGAAAGCACTGCTATAAACTAGACCCCTTTCTTACACCATACACAAAAATAAACTCCAAATGGATGAAAGACCTAAATGTGAGACAGGAAACCATCAAAACCGTAGAGGAGTGTTGTAGACTCTAGGTCTAGAGTTCTTTCTTGTCTAGCAAAAAAGCGGGATTAAAATGAGAGAGATAGCTAATGTCTGGGAGAAGACAAGAGACCCAAATAAGGCTCCTTGCTCCGTGTTTATTTAGATCAGAAGGATTACAAGTGTGATGGACATGCACAAAGAGACAATGAATCTGTGAACATTAACTCATGGGCATGAGGGAAAGGGGGGTTTTGAAGATATGTGGTGTTAGAGGTTTGGGTCAGTATAAAACAAAATCCTGGCCCTGGGCAGATGATTGTTAATGGCAGACATGTGTCTGTTTATCTTAAGCAGCCTAGGGGATAAGACAGATAAAGCATGCTACCTAAGGGTCAACAAGGCACCTTTCTTTTGCTAATTAGCTCCACTCTGGGCAACTTCACCCCACAGTGCTCTATAGCCCTATTTACTTGTTTCCCTAATTTGGTCCTTTTTTTCTGTGAAGGCAGCTTTCTTCTAGAGTACTAAATTGGGGGGGGGGCAGCATATTCACCCTGAATTCCTAATCTTGTTTACCTTTGTTCTATATTGGGAACTTTTCTCCACCCTCTCTATACTGGGACCTTTGCCCCAACCTTTCTATAATTATTTACTTAATCTTATTTATGCCAACTTAGGTGTGGGCATCCTATGGCTTTCTAATTCTTTATACTTTGTTAACCTATCAGCGCAAGCCCAGGGAATTCCTAAGCTTATTTCCCACAGAGGAGAAAGCAGGCAACAACCTCTTTGACCTCAGTCACAGCAATTTCTTGCTCAACACATCTCCAAAGACAAGGGAATTAAAAGGAAAAATGAACTATTGGGTCCTCATCAAGATAAAAAGCCTCTGCACTGCAAAGGAGACAATCAACAAAACTAAAAGGCAACTGACAGAATGGGAAAAGATAGTTGCAAATGACATATCAGATGAAGGGTTAGTATCCAAAATCTGTAAAGAACTTACAAAACTCAACACCCAAAAAATGAATAATCCAGTGAAGAAATGGGCCGAAGACATGAATAGACACTTTTCCAAAAAAGACATCCAGATGGCCAACAGACGCATGAAAAGATGCTCAGCATCACTCATCATTAGGGAAATACAAATCAAAACCATACTGAGATACCACCTCACACCAGTCAGAGTGGCTAAAATTAACAACTCAGGAAACAACAGATGCTGGCGAGTATATGGAGAAATGGGCACCCTCTTGCACCATTGGTGGAAATACAAACTGGTTCAGCCATTCTGGAAAACAGTGTGGAGGTTCCTCAAACAATTAAAAATAGAACTACCCTATGACCCAGCAATAACACTGCTAGGAATTTATTCAAGGGATACGGGAGTGCTGATTCATAGGGGCACATGTCAGACTTTTATTGAATCAAAGCTTCAGTTCTGCTTTTGTTAAAGTTGAGGAGCTTTTGAGACATCCACAGTAAGGTAACAGAAAAGCAGTTGGGTAAACAAATCCAGAAGTCTGGAAGAGGGATCTCTGTGGAAAAAATTTTGGTAACAGTCATATGCAGATACCACTAAAAATGATGAAATGAATGAGACACCTAAGAGAAAGTCTGGATAGAGACAAGAACAAAGAGTAGGGACTGGGAATGCACGCTGGGAACTCCCACATTTGGAAGTGAGAACAGGAGATATGAGGGAAGCACTAGGGAGAAGTTGCCAGAGAGATAGGAGAAAACCTATGAGGATGTAGTGTCAGAGAAGCAGGAAAAAGATTTAAGAGGTAGAGAATGATCACATATCTGATGAAAAGTCTGGTAAAATAAGGCCTAAAAATGACCTGGTACTTGAGCCTCACAGGTATACCAGAGATCCGTGACAGGCCGCCATGCTCGTGAGGCAGTGTGGGTGGCCAGCCTCGGGAGAGTGATTCAGGACCGTGGGAGGCCTGCCCAGCAGCCATCCCCCTGGTGGCTTTCAATCTCTAATCCGATAATGAGCTCCGTGCTGTCTCAACCTGGAAGACTTACTTGAAACCGGTGTTCTGTCCTTTTGGCAAATAACTTGGGTAATACCTGTCAAGAGCAAAGAAGGATAGTTGTGTTCCTACTTCTTCCCAAAACTTACTAGCACTCCCAGAAGCAAACCTTTAGTTCTTCTAAACCTCCTGAGGTGAGCTTTCCTTGCTCACCCCCACAGAACTCTAGATGCCTCCCCAGGAACCAGGAGGCAGAGGAGATGCTGATTTCTCCTCCTAGAGATGTGTGCGTTTTCACAGCAAGCCCTTTCTATTTTGAGCTCTCTGTATAACATTCTTTAGTCTCTGGTTCAGAGGAAACTTCAGGCTAAAGGAAAACCCGTTACTTCGATTTGGCAGTATTTCAGAAGAGTTCAATTTCAGGGATTGGAAAAAGTGGCAGTAATGTAGAGCATATGATACATGATAATTTCCTCACTGTCCTAGAAAACATAAAACTTGGTTGCTTCCCTGTGGAAACACTTGGACATGTGTTTGTATATTTATGGTGAGTTTGACTACTAGACACACTGATGGTATCTAGACTATAGTGAAAGGGGCATTCCTAGTAAGGAAAACAGTGACCCCCCAAGCCCATTATTCTTGTGGGATAAACGTGGAATAAAATACAGGCCTTCATTCTGAACCTTTTAACTTGGAACCCTGTGCAAAATGAATTTAGTTATTTCTTTAATTTATCTGATTCACACCTGATGAGGCAATCAGAGTCTCTGAGTGAGGCATGAAATTATATAGCAAACTGGTTCATTCAAAAGGGAGAATGTGGCAGAGAGAAGCCATTCTGCTGCTTTGGGGAAATGCTGTTTGGACATAGTTTAAAGCCTCATTAAATGTGGTTTTTAATCAGTGCAATCCTGGCCAAATTTAAACTTATTCATTTGGTGGATCTTGATGGTTATTAAAGAGGATCTACTCATATATGATAATATCCCTATGAGTGAGATTAAATAATTTGTTGCATGATTGGTGAGATGACACAACCTGAAATGTTTTAATTCTATGCAATTAAGTCACTGAGTCTGATTTTGAGCCCTAAATGTAATGTGGGAATCACAGCGTATTTGCTCTGCCTGCATCACAAGATTGTGAAGATCAAACAGGAGGATGTATGGAAAACTGTAGGTAAAGATAGGGCTTCATTTACTGTAATGCAATTGCTTTCTCTTCAGAAATTGTGACTGTGGCTTTACATCTTGTCAATTATTCAGTGTCCAGGAAAGCTCTCTGTGGTACCCCAACATTGCTCCAGTTTATCAACATCAAGCACTCATAACCCCCAGGACTACCACAAACCCTTAGGAGACTGAAAAAAAAAAAACTACTATAAGCACTGAGGGAAAATAGCCAAGAGCTTAAGCTGAAAAGGTCAAGACCATGTCTTGTCTTTGGTCTTGTGATTGGTCGTTTTGCCAGCTGGAGGGAAACATGCATTTTCATTGGCTGGTAATGGTTTTAGTAGAGAATTCTGTCACCACCAAAGCCATAAAGCATAGGAGAAAGAGAGCAGGAAAAGGCTGGTGTATCATAGGGTTCAACAAAATCAATTGGATATACACATATATCTTCATATCTATCTATTTATCTATCTTCTATTTATTATAGAAGTTGACTTACACAATTACAGATGCCATCTGCAAGCTAAAGAACCAAGAAAGCTGGTGTTGCAATTCATTTACAGCCCAAAGCCCCAAGAACCAGGGATGTCAATGGTGTAAGACCTGGTTGGAATCCAGGCCTGAGAATGATAAGCAACAATGTCCAAGAACAGGAGAAGATGGATGTCTCAGCTTAGCCAGAGAGCAAATTTATTCTTCCTCTGTTTTTTGTTTTACTCAGGCCCTCAATATGATGATGCCCACCTGCACTGATGAAGACAATCTACTTTATTCAGTTTACCTATTTAAATGGTACCCTCTTTCAGAAACACTCTTGCAGACACACCCAGAAATGTTTTACATGCTATCTGGGCATTCCTTAGAATCAGTCAAGTTGGCACATAGAATTAACCATCACAACTGGCAAAGAGATAAGAGAGAAAAAATAGAAAGGACAGATAGATCAAGAGAGTAGCATAAAATAGCAGCAACAACCAAAAGTGATGATGAAGGCAATATTAAGAAGCTCTAGATCAGTGGAGAATAAAATTTTAAAGTTTTTAAATTTGGAAGGGCTCAGAGACCATTTAGTCCAAGCACAGCAAGTACACAAGGAAGAGGCAAATTCCTCATCTCATGTTTGCAGCAGACATTGCTGATCGTTCATTGTACTCTTTCTACTCAATCAGGGCATCTGTGTGGCAAGACAAAGAGTGATTCCCAAAACTGAAGTACTTGCTATACAGGATTATAATTTTTTTAAATGTCTTTTATTTATTTTTGAGAGACAGAGAGAGATAGCATGAGCAGAGGAGGGGCAGAGAGAGAGGGAGACACAGAATCTGAAGCAGGCTCCAGGCTCTGAGCTAGCTGTCAGCACAGAGCCCGACGTGGGGCTCAAACCCACAAACCATGAGATCATGACCTGAGCCAAAGCCAGAAGCCAGACGCTTAACGGACTCAGCCACCCAGGCACCCTTCTACAGGTTTATAAAGAGTCTCACCTAGAGCCATTGGAACAGTATACGAAAAGAATAGATATAACTCACTAGATTACCTGATTCTCACCTGATGAGAGGTGTTAGCATTGAGCCAAGGGATCTTGAGCCATGGCTTTGAACTTTGCTGTATTCATTTACTTGCTGTTATAACAAAGTACAACAGACTGGGTGGGTTTTTTTGTTTATTTATTTTTTTTTTCCAGACTGGGTGGTTTAAACAGTTTTGGAGGTTGGAAGTGTGACATTAAGATGTTGGCAGTGTTGGCTTCTTCTGAGAGCTCTAAGGAAGAATCTGTTCCATGCCTCTCCTTGTTTCTTGGCTTCTAGGCATATCGCCCTGACTTCTACCTTCATGTTCATGTGGCATTCTTCCTGTGTGCATGCATGTGTCTTTATGCACAATTTTGTCCTTTTTGTAAGGACACTGTCATATTGGCTTAGGGCCCATCCTAATGACTTTATTTCAACTTGATCATCTGCAAATACTGTTTCCAAATGCAGCCACATTCCAGTACTAGGGTTAGGACTTCAATATGTGGATTTGGAGGGACACAACTTAACCACCAACAGTGAGGTTCAGTTTTTCCTATGTGTTAGGTCTCCAGCTAGGGGAACTAGCTAGAATCTAGTCAAATATCTTTCTTATCAAAGGCGCTTTTAACATTAGGATCAATTTCTCAAGAAGTTGCCAGTAATAGACCATAGAGATGAATTCATAAACCACCATGAATTCCATGCATTATTGTATAAGGAGGGTGTTCAAGGTGCATATTGCTGTGGTTATGAAGGAGATGGAATAGCCAGGCAGAGGTGATACCCTCTAAGCAGAGAATGGTTCCTAGGAAACTTTAGAGTGAGGTTGTGATATTCTTTTGCTTATTGCAGGAATGGTTCAAGAACAACCATGGCTCAGGCTGCTGGCAGATGTCCATGGATGAGGCTCCTCTATACATAACATATGAATCAGGAGATCTCAGGAAACCACCATATTCTCTGCCACTGGACACAGCATGGAGGCACTTGAGGCGCCAAAGCTCTCTGCTGCTTGAGAGCCCTGCTCCCCAAGAAAAGTACTGAGATTGGTCTTTGGTGCTGACTCTGTCCTCCCCATCCTTGTCTTCTAGTGACCCCATTTGATGTGGCATCCTTTCTGACTCCTTCAAACACTTGGGACCATATTCTGTTCCTCTTCCTCCCATTGAAAACTATTCTTGAGGGGAGATCTAAAATAGATTAATTCACATTTAGATGTGAATGACTGATAAGGCTTTAAAGTCAGCTCTGTCCTGAGTGATTTGTAAGTGATTGTCAAGGCCTTAAATTAGAGTGAACCTCTAAGGCTACAAATATGGATCATACAGTTCTAAATGGCACCTCTTTTATTAGCTAATCAGCCCCTAAATTAAAATGCCGCTGTGTTCATTTATCCTCTACAATTGTCAGTGATCTAGGAATTTGCTGATTACATTAGCAATTTTTCTTTAATTCCAGGAAGAGGCAAAACAGAAAGTTATGAAGATATGAACCTAGGGTTCTTTGCCATCTTAAATCCTCTGCATTTGTGCTGGCAATCTCCCCTGACTTACTCAGGACTTGATACTGTAGGTTTTGCTCTTCAACCCTTTTCACAGCCTCCTCTCTTTAGCTAACTTGGAAGTATAAAATCCAATCCTGTTTGTTCCTTGATAATCAGAAAGGAACTGCTCTTTCTACCATGATCACTTTGATGGTGCTAAATAGTGCAGAGTCACTAAGAGAAGGGCTTCCCATTCTTCTTTCAGGTATGAAATTCACCAGCCTTCCCTTTATTTATCTGTGCTTGGTCTTACTCAGTCTTTTGTCTAACTCAGTCACAGAGAAAGAGTATAGATATCTTGGTACAGGTGAGGTATATGTAGGTGTAGGTATAGGCATAGGTACTGGCCTAGACATAGACATAGGGTTGGCAGAATCTGTGGGAGGTGAAGTTTTCCTAGACAGAATGTTTCTTGGATCCTGACTTAATTTCCTACTGTCTCTCAGTGGCTCTGGAGCATGGTTTGGTCATTCACTAAACGTGGTCTCCAGTTGCCATGGGTTCTCCCTGGCAGAGAGCCAACACCCTTACCCCTTAGGAGAGTTCATAGTACCCTTCAAAGGGCAGGTAAAATTTCCCCCAGGGAGTTGACACAAAAACCAGAAAATCCTTGCTCTTGCTTTCTCTTTCTTACTCCAACAATTGACCTAATAACTGTATAGGACATATTAGCAAGTGGTCGATACAGGCAAAAAGACCAGAAGATAATAAATAATTCAGTGAGAAATACATTCCAGAAAACCAAGATAATGTAATTGGAGTTTTTTTTTCTTTGATAAATAGAATATGTTTCTAAACATCCATTACATTATATTGTTATCACAAAGCTAATTTATATGATTTAAAAAATTATTTTCCATGGAAAGAATGGGCAGGGGAAATAAAAGTTCCGGGTAGACCAATCCCATAGTTACATTTAAATAGCTTCCCTGAAGTGAATGCATCTAAGTTAATTGCCAGCTCAATGAATTTCTATGGCCTTGGGATCCAACAGGTGCATTATGTACTTTAAGGCTTTATTCTTGCAGAGAATGGAAGAGTGAAGATTCAAGTCTATGTTCTCAGCAGACATCCCCAGAGCATGATATTCCTGTTTGGTTGGGTGAATTCTTTTAGCGGCATGATGAAATTGATTGATGGCCTCCTTGGCCAAGTAACCAAGTAACAGTGGCTTAAACAAATAGCAGACTTAAAAAATTTTCTAAACAAATTTTAGCAAACCAAATCCAGGAATGTATAAAAAAGCTTATGTATTACAACCATGTTGAACTAGTTTTTTCTTTGTATCCCCTAAATATAGGTCATTTCAATAATTAAGAGTGTGCTCTTTCTTTCCTTTAGTTTATAATTATTTATTTGATGTACATAAAAAAATTAAAATACTCTAAAGGAAAAGAAACAAAAAGAACACCCCAAAAACTAAAAATTAAGACAGTACCAAAAAAACAACCCTTAAAAAAGTCTCCTTCCACACAATTTCTTAGTTCTGTTCCTGACCAAAACCATTAGCATTTTCTTACGTCTTTCCAAAGATCTACTAAGTCAATATTAATATATATGTAGTTCTCTCTCACTTTCATGTATATAATTATACTATACATGTGATCTGATGTCTTGCTTTTCTCATTAAATAATACTTCTCAGTTATTATTTGTTCTATCTATCTATCTAATCATCTATCATTGGCCAAAGTCTTTGTAATGGCTGCCTAGTAACCCATTTTATAAACATGCCATAATTTATTTAGCCAGTTCTTTATTGGTGGTTGGATTGTTTTGTCTTTAGATGAAATGATCTGAAGTGGAGATGAGGAGCATGCATGCAAACTCTGGGCTTTGTTTTGATGGTAGGTATCTCCTAGATTGTTGGGACAGTTGAGGGGCATTTGTGGAGACTGAGTGAAGAAAGGACATCAGGTGACAGATATACAGTAGGGGACTGTGTGAAGTCTTCCTACATGGGATGGGATTTCATTCTTTCATCTGCCTCCCCAGTAAATCCTAAGTAAAACTGACAACTGCTGCTGGTATTCATTTATCCATTTAACTATTATTATTGCATTCCTCCTATGTGCTAGGCACTGTTCTAGGCTCCATCTCCCCACAACAAATTCCTTACTATCATGTTGTTTACATTTAGTGGAAGGAAATAAAATTAAAAGCAACTAAAACATATAACTTTGTAAAAGACAATGTAGGGGCTAGAAAGTGATGTAGGCTGTTGCAATTGTCTTCCTTGGACAGGCAAGAGGGGTTGAGGATGGCCTGAACAGAAACTTCTGGGTAGTACCATCCCATCTGGGTTGCCAGGAATGCCTGGTAGCCCCCTATAGTCTCCCATGAACATTCCCACACAAGGGGCCTGGCAGGTGCTGCCTCAGCAGCCATTTCCTCTCAAGGTCTGTGATAGAATTTGTGGGGGAGGGAGAGAGGAAAAGGGAAAGACATAGAATAAGGGGATGGTGGCCTAGGGAAAGATATGGATATTCTACCATCAGATTTATTCAACATCACTGAATTACCAAAGGGCTTCTCATCATTCACTGTCTAGCAGGGGGCAGGGAAAATTATTCATTATTCAACATGAGCTGAAATGAAAACGCCACACTTTGTAAAACATGCAAGGTTACCTACTATGGTAACCACTCCCAGAGTTTTAATGTGTCTGCAGCATGGCTAATTAACTTGCTCTGAGCTTCATTGGAATTCCTATTTGAGATGATTGTCTTGGTAACTGAATGTACCACAGAGAGCAAGAAAACAGGAATGCCATTTGGGGCTGCTTTCGCAATCAGTCTTTCTCAGAGCTCTCCCAGGAACCACCCAGGAGGATTGTCCCATGACCCTGTCTGGTCCCTCTCAGGCTCGTAGGCTGGGCAGCTTCTCCAGAAGTCACATAGCCTAATGTGTTACATGTGTTGTGTTTTAGTATCCAGGCTATGACATCAGACCAGTCTGGGATTTCACATTCATTAGCAGTCATTTACTGTGCAACCTCAGATGCTTAGCACCACTGTTTCTTCACCTGTCAAGTTAGAATACTTTTAGTCCCTACCTCGGAGAGATACTGTAATGCTTAATGAGATGTGTTCGTAAAGCACCTAGTCCATCTTAAGCTCTCACTAAGTTGCTGTTTTCTCCTCTCCTTCCCCTCATTCATCATCACCACTGCTTTTACCACTACCATGAGCACACTATCACCATCTTTTTTCCTTTCTGCCTGTGTATCAAACTTGTGTCCTGGGATTTGAGGTGATATGTCCAAACTGGGCAAACTGTACACGGCAGTATTGGCACAGCTGAAACCATCTTTTAAGGCCTCAGGAAATGAGAAATTGGGTGACCTGACTCCTAGTTGGTCCTGGTTTTGCTGCCACCATATAATCTAGGCCAATCCCTTCTTCTTTTTGGGCATTGCCCTCCTCTTTGGCAGGATAGAGAGATCAAAACTAATAATCTCTCAGGTTCTGTCCTGCTCGGAGGAGAGTGGAGTCTACGGGAGCACGCATGGGTAAGTGAGGGTGTGTTTGGCAGTGAGCAGCAAAGTAACCAAATAACAGTGGCTTAAACAAATGGCAGAGACTTAAACATTTTTCTAAATAAATTTTAGCAAGCCAAATCCGGCAATATATAAAAAAGATTATATATTATAACCAAACTTAACTAGTCTTCTCTTTGTATATTCTGAGTATAGCTCATTTCAATAATCAATTTATCATGTGTATAGTTTCCTCCTTGACCACATCGAACATTTTTTGAGAACATTGGTGGTATCTTATATTTCTTTGCGCCTCCCAGAGTTTCTAGCTGCATATTTTGCTAAATACGTATTTGTTGATTCAAATAAAAAAAATTAGAATCAATGAAAAATCCTGGGTAATCATGATAATACCCAGAACTTTACCACCAGGTATGTCTATCAATAACTTGAAAATTAGGAGATTGTTAAGACTTCTTTTTTAGCTAAGTGGTTTACATATATAATTCCTAGGGAGCTCTTAACACATCACGGGAATATTATTAAACAACAGTTAACCTTGCAAACAAAGGAGAAGTCACAAACATTATTTATTACTTTGCCAGTCTTAATAAAGACCTAATGTGCTAATAGCTTATCATGGAGACAGCTGCCATCAGTTAAGTAAAAACATCATTAAGTTGCAATCACAAGTATCAATAGAGGCAGAAACTACTAGTCCTCTGATTGCTGGCAGGCATTCACTGGTTTATGGGTATCCATTCCAATATCTTGCTGTTGGATTGTGTTATTTTATGACTGCCTATTAAGCACATCCACATCTACACACATTTATTGAATGTTATAGCTGAGAGACACTTTAAGAGCATCTCACCCAACATTTTTCAAACTTTGGCCCAAAGATCTCTTAGGAGTTTCTGGAAATCTCTTAACGGAATTTCTGGGTGTTGTAAGGACAGGGAGAATATATAGTTCAATAGGCGAAGCAGGGCACTTTGATAAAGTCTGTCTTGATACAGGATTCATCTTGGCTTAATCATTTTGATGTAGATATTATGGCATTGCATGGCTATACAAAATGACCCTGTAAAATCATAAAATCACTGGTATCATCAGTAATGTGTGCAATATCTACTCTTGGTTTTTATTCTACCCTAACCCCTATTCCTGTTACAGCGATTTTCATTTTCTATTTTATTCACTGACCTATTGTTTGAGTTTTTATGCATATTTATTATTTTTACACAAGAAAATACTAAAGATATTTCTTAGAAGTCTGATTAAATTGGGATAGGCTCTAAGGACCATGAGGCTTATCTCCAGAAACCAGCAATACATAGGAATATTATGAAATGAAAATGTATATTATCAAAAGTTCTGGGAGAACTGCTAGAAATAATTGGCAATTTCCTGTGCTGTCTGAAGCTGAGAATAAAGGGCTAAATATCTGAACACAAAGTGTCTTTAACTCTGATGGAAGAATGAATTTGAGACATGGGTTAGCCACTGTGTAAGAAATTATCAGAGACTTCCTGAGCCTCACTCTGTCTCTGAACCCCATCCACCACCCTTCAACTCAGTCTCATCTCTTCTTCTCTACCCTGGACGGTGTTGGCAGCATGGTAAAGCTCAGGTATAGGACGAACTTACTAGTTTCCCACATTACTTGATGTATTAGATTCCTGGCTGCTGTAACAAATTCCCACACACTTGGCAGCTTAAAATAACAGAAATTGATTCTCTCATGGTTCTGGAGGCCATAAATCCAAAATCAAGTGTCAGCAGGACTGTGCTTCCTCTGAAGTTTTGAGGGGAGAAACTTTCCCTGAATCTTTCCTTTCCACAAGGTAGATCGAGGTATTTTTTGGTGTGCAGCTGCAGAACTCCATTCTCTGCCTATGTTTTCATATGGCCTTTTCCTCTGTGTCTGTGTCTTCTGTTTCTTTTAAGGATAATTGTCATTGGATTTAGGGCCTGCCCAGATAATCCAGAATCACCTCATCATCTCAAGTTTCATAATTTAAGTAACTTAATTATATCTGCAAAGATTCTTTTTCCAAATAAGGCAACATTCAGCCTTTTACCATATAAATATGCATAAGTTCTGGGGATTAGGAAGTGGAGATATCTTTTGGATGTGGATATATCTACTACATTTGGTAATTAAAAAAGAAAATTGGCAATTTTTTTTTAAGTTGGAAGTTTAATTGACTCTATTTTCTTTTGAGTCAAAAAGCTCACCTCTAGGTTGGCCAGAGCCACTTACCTACTTTTGGCTGCTCCATGTTGAGCTTTCACTAGAATAAAACTTCCACAACTAAAGTTTGGAAACTCCTATTTCTTCTCTAATAGCTTCACTTTTGTGTGAGGAAATGGAGACTCAGAGATTGGAAAGGACACTGCTTTTGAGTCCTAGGGGCTGCAAACTCTTTCTTCATCAATCTTCCATTCTGGGACACTGGGTATATCACCTAATTCATTACTCTATAGTTTCTTCATTGATAAAGAGAAGATAATATGCCTCTACATTAAAAGCAAACAGTTGGGACACCTGGGTGGCTGGCTCAGTTGGTTAAGGGTCTGGCTTCGGCTCAGGTCATGATCTCATAGTTTGTGGGTTTGAGCCCACACGTTGGGTTCCATGGTGATAGCTCAGAGCCTGGAGCCTGCTTCAGATTCTGTATCTCCCTCTCTCTGACTCTCCCCTGCTCACACTGTCTCTCTCTGTCTCTCAACAAAGAAAGAAAGTGAACAGGCAAAAAGGTAATTATGAACTCTGAGCTAGAAGGGACTCACTCCTCCAATACAACCTACAGCCATCTCTGGAGCTACTGAGAACACACACAAAGATTATAATTTAAAAGTTCAGAAAGGGAAATAAGGAGGCACCCATGAATAATAGGACCAGTGCAGAGTAGACTTGGTGGATTCATAAGCTTAAAGAGGCTAGGCAGGTAATGTAATCATATAAAGCATGGAGATTTAGGAAAATAAGAACAGACATGGTATGGAAAGTAGTTGAGGGGTGATGATAGGGAGTAGTGGGGATTGTAGTGAACTGGAGCTTGGGGAGGAGTATTTGGTTCAGTCTAAGGGAAACTGCTATTCTTCAGTTGTTTGCTGATGGTTGTTGCTGAGGTGTAAATCTAGCAGGCTAGATCTTCCAGGGAAGAAATTGGGATTTTTACATAAAATATTCCTCATTAGGTGGTTAGGCTAGCGTATGCTGTGACAGCAAACAACCCCCAAGTTCCAGTGACTTAACAAAAATTTATTTCTCCCTCATGTAAAGTCCTCTCAGAGTCTGGGAGCCAGAAATCCAGGCTCTGCTATGTCAACACCAGGTCTCCATGTTCCCAGTGGGTTGAATTGTATTGTATTATGGTCTGAAGTGTAGCCTATTAAAAAGATATGTTGGAAGATTAACTCCTAGTCCCTGAGAATGTAACCTTATTTAGAGACAGGTCTTTACAGAACTAATCATGTTGAAGAGAGGTCATCAGGTAGGCCCCGATCCAATATGGTGGTTGTGTATCTAAAAAGGGGAAGTTTTGGACACAGAGACATGGACACAGGGAGAATGCCATGAAAAGATGTGGAGTGATGTGGAGTCAAGACAATGCACTGGCAGAGGCAAGGATGGAGTCCTGGAACAGATCCTTCCCTGGGGCCCTTGGAGAGAGTATGGCCTGGCCAATTCCTTGATCTCAAGCTTCTAGACCTCCAGAAACCTGTGACCATAATTTCTATTGTTTAACCCCTCAGTTCATGGTACATTGTTACAGCAGCCCTAGGAAATTAATACACAGAGAAACAGAAAGACTGCGGGACACACACAGGAGCTTTTCCCTGCCTCAGCGTCAAAGACACAGGTCCTTTGTGTTTATAGACTGTTGGCCAGAGGCAGTCATGTAGCCGTGCCTACTACAAAGGGGCTGGTAAGTGTGCTCAGAAGACAAATGGATATTGGTGAGCGTTAATAGTATCTGTTCTCTATTCTTGATTTTAGAATATTAGGATCTAATGCAGTTTGAAAACAAAGAAACCAAGACTCAGCAAGCCTATATTGAATGAGCCAAACAAACCCTCCTTTGGTTTTGGGATCACCAGTGGTTCTTGAGGACAAGTGCATGGGCAGTGCTGGTTTATTCACGGGGTAAGATTTGTGCTTCTTAGGGAGTACAGGTTTTGGTCACGGGCAGGGATAAGCACAGCTGGTACATGGAGACTTGGACATCAAGTGCAGGTCTGAACTTGGGAAAAGGATTCCAGAACATGAGGCTTAGTATACCATGGGGGGCTTGGAGAGGGGAGAATGCAAAATTTCAGCTGGAGCTGATTTTTTTTCTATCCCCTGACCTCTTTTTCTTCCCTATTGAACACAAAGTCAGTCCACTCTCCCCAAGAATCAGACCAGTCCTACCTAGTACATCTAAATTATGGGTAAAGTTGGTTTTTAGAGATAACCCTGGAAAGCTGCCCAACATTCATGGCATTTTCTGTGGAAACATACAATCTAAATTTCAAACAACCAGCTTAGAAAATAATTTTTCTAAGCTCAAGGGTGATTGAGACTGTGTGTGTGTGTGTGTGTGTGTGTGTGCGCGCACCCACTCACATGTGCATGCCCCTGAATGTACACATTTACAACCTTAATTTATATTCAACCTAGCAACAGCATTTTAAAATTATTTGTGTGCAATGTACTTTATTCATGTGCATATAATTTAAAAATAATATATCTAGATGCTTTCAACTGAATTTCTCTCGGAATATATATCATATTAACTTGGCTTATGGATTGTGCTCAAAATTATTTTTAAAGAACATGTTTGGTTGGGTTCAGTGAGCCAAATTTTCTTGAATATTCTAAAAAGTGGGGGAAAGAAATAAGACAAATCATACTGTTCATGTACTGTGGCACAAGCTAGAGAAATATAATTGGGCTTCAGGCCAAAATCTGAAGGCAATTGGAGCCGCTTATGTCAATTGGGCATAATTATTCCTCAGCTCCTGTTGACAGAGAGAAAAATTGTTAGTGATCTGCTTCTCGATGCCGGGGATTCAGAGAGAATATTTGGGCTCCAGTTCATGGCAGATGGGTGCGTATAGACGCCACTGAGATGTCATTTGTGGGAGCAGGGAATCCTCCAGTTTGGAGGAGTCCTTATGAATCAGCTGCCTTGAGCCATCTGCTGTGGCTGATGGCAGCACCATGCACTCAGTTAATGTTTGCAGAATGAATAATGAATCTTTCCCAGAGGCCTTTGCTGTAAGTCCGTCCGTCCATTCGCTGGTGACCATGGGAAGGTACAAGGTCTGGACTGAATAAGCTAAGGCCCCCCAAAATATTTATTGAATCTACTAGTTCCCTGTGACTGGGTTAAGTCCCAGATGGCTAGCTAATGATAACCCAACTGGAAAAATGTGTTTGTCCTGAAAAGGAAGGAGATTTCTGAACAGGGCAAAGGCTCCAGTAAAGCAGAAGTGGTAACATGGAGATGGGAAAGGGGGAAGTAGGACCCTTGCATGTTGAGGTTTTGGACTTCAGGGCTATACTCCGTCTGTGCAAAAGGTTCTTATGCCAGATGTGTTCCTTCCCTCTGGACCCTGGATTGCACTCACTGCTTCCTTGGAATCCTTATGCCCTCAGTTTCCTACTCTTGGTTGTATTTTCAATCTACTATTTACTGGCACATCTCTCTCAGTACATAAATGTGTTTAAACCTCTAATATGAACAACACCAGGTCCTTAATTTGCTTCTATGTTCCCCTTTGTATCCATTCTTCCCTTGTCATTTCCTTCACATGGGAAATTGAAAGGGTTCGTTTACTCAATGTCACCCCTTCCTTTTGCCCCCTTGTTCCAATCCCCGAGCAGCATGGCTCCTGCCTCTTGTGCTGTGCTAGATCTCTTCCCGTGGGCATCCCTGTTGCATCCATTTTTAAGTCCACACTGTTCATGTTTGGGTGGCATTTGGCCCTGCTGACCAGGCCTTTCCTGAACTCTCCTCCCCAGCTTCCGTGACCTCAAATGCTCTTGAGTTTTCAATTACTTTCCTAGTTCTTTTTTCTCGGGCACCTTCACAAGCAACTTTTATTCCACCCACTCTTTAAATGGTTTCTCTCTGAGGTTTGGATTTTGGCCACCTTTTCTTTTCACTCTACTTACTTTTCTTAGGTGATTTCATCCATTCTCATGTCCTCAGTCAGGCCTTACCCATGCTGGCAATTCTCAAATCTCATTTTTCAGCCTAGATTTCTTCCCTGAGCCAGGCTGGATAACTATTGCATGTTTAATCTCTCTACTGATATGAGCTCAGGAACCCCAAAACCAACAGTGAAGAAGTGAGCGCTTCATTTTTCTCCCACATTCTGCTTTTCCTCCACCTCAGCACAGGATTATCCCATATACTCGGTTCCCTAAGTCATTCCACGATTAACCAATTACTGTGTCTCGTTAGTCCTATTGACTTTCTGTTTTTCAGATAATCCCCTTTTCTTCATCTCTATGCCCACTAATTCAGTGTAGGCCTCATCATTTTCTTGTTGGATTTCTGCTGTACCTTTCACCTCTCTGACTGGCCTGCCACCAAACTTACCCACTGATAAAGACTGAATTGTGTGCCTCCCCATTCATATGTTGAAGCCCTCACCCTCAATGTGACTGTATTTGGAGATGGGGCCTTTAAGGAAGTAATAAAGGTTAAATGAAGTCACAAGGATGGGGTGACTGGCGTCCTCATGAAAAGAGGTGACAGCAGGGATGTATTTTTGTCACCGTAACATGTTCAATCCTATCTTGAATATTAAAGATCTTTGTCTGCCTCCACACAGGGCAGCCCTGGGTTCCCCTGCGGTAGTCTCATCCTCTACCTAAAGAGAATGTGCAAAGCAAAAGGAAGACCTAGTACTTTTCAACAATCTAATCATCTCTGCCAACACAGAACAGGATTGCTGGATGCCAGCTGCTCAGGTCTTACTGAGTTACTACATGCACTAAGTATATTAAAGTGTCATCTTTTTGTGAAGGCCTGAAGTATCTAAGTTGGAGAGACAAGGATGAAAGTGTAATCAACAAAAATACATACAAACATAGGCAGTAATTATGTGAATGCATTGTGGAGGTGGTTAGCCACTGAATGATATTAATTATAGCAAATTAATGATATTTATCAGGGAAAAGGGTATAGATCTTGAACTGTCACTTCAAAGTTGGAGAAGATGATTGTAAGGTTTTTCAATCTCAACATTATTAACATTTTGGGACAAACAGTTCTTTGCTGTGGGGGTTGTTCTGTGCCTCATAGGATGTTCAGGATGTTAGCTTCTAGCTGCTTCTAGCTGCTCGTACCATAACCTGCCAGCTCCAGTGTGATGACCAATAATGTCTTCATACATTGCTGTAAGTCCCCTATGGGCCAAAATCATCCCCACCCCCAGCTGAGGACCACTGGTTTATTGAACACAGCTGTGGATGACCTTCTCTCATATATTTCTTCTAGAAGCTAGATACATAGTTTGGGGAACATAGTGGTTGTTTATGTGCAGGTTAAAGAAGTCCCAGCAATGTGGTGCACACAATGTCTTCCCACCACAAAAGATCTGGAAACTTGCCTGGAGGTTCCTTGTTGTGGGGTAAAGCAGAGAGGCCTTGCTTCCTCTTTTAAGGTCTAATATCTCTGTGAAGGATTACAGAGTGGGTTCTAGCCAGGTATTTACACAGCAACAAAGTGGGGAGGATCTGAGCATAAATTTCAGCTAAGAGAGAAAAAGAAGCAAGGTGCTCACACTGAAAAAGCCGCAGGGTGATGGATGCAGCGCTAGTAGCAGGAAGGGACAGGGGCTCTACAGTAGTGTTATTGCAGGCTGGCCCAGGATGAGAGCCTGGGTGTTTTCATGGGGAAGAAAACGAGTGAGAGAGGATATTGAAATGCATAAGGAGAGTGTGCAATGCTGGGTCAGATCAAGCTTGAGGGAACTCTGAGGACACAGGGTTCTGGGGTGAGGCAATTAGAAAAAGCCCAAGGAGAGAAAAATCTTCAGAGCTGCTGCTTGTGCGAGGGCCTGCTGGTGAGGCTGTGGCCTCCTGTGGTCTCATCTCACTGCGCTACTCCTCAAGCTTGGGGCTCAGCCATTGTGACCTTCTCTGGTTCTTGAAATGCTCTGTGTTTCTTCCTGCTTTTCCACCTGCCTGGAGACATTCCTCCTACCCCGTCCCAGTTCTTATCTACTTCCATCTTCTGAGTCAACGCTTCTTCATGTTTCACCACTTGCTCCCTCTGTTACTCTCTCTGGGACGCTTCATAGCATCCTGCTCTTTGTAGCACACTTCTTAGTTTAAAATTAGGTATTGATTTGTGGAGTTACTTTATTACTGACCATATCCTTCCCAAACTTAAAGCCCTAATAATGGCAGAAAGTATGTTGATTTTGCTCATCATGGTCTTCATAGAACATAACTTTAGGACTGGAATATAGTATGTTCTCAATAAATAATTTTTGAATGAATTTATGAGGGTCAAAATTTTCCCGTTTCATGGTTGTGCCTGGTTGGGTAAGAATAGGATCAGAGTGGTAGGAAAAACAGTCCAGGAGAGACAGAAAAAAATCACAACAAAAGAAACAAACTCATCACACCAAAGGTTCTCTTTGTTCTTCAAAAGACTTGTTCTTTTTCAAAACCTAGGCCACTGAAAAAATGGTATTCTTGGCTTATATGATCATCAAGATTACCTTAGAAAGGTACTAATAATTAGGTCATGGGACCGTTTTGGTCAGTCTTCAAGTTCTTATTTCATTTAGAGTTGAACCCCATGGCCAAGGGACCCCTGGGAATGTGGATTCAATGAACCTGAATGTCAGCTGGGCAGCAAGCAATTCTTGCTTCCATTATTAGCTTCTGGAGCCAAAACAGTGGTGCAGGAGCCATCTCAGAACCTCTCAGACTGCTCGGAGAGTGCTGGGTACCCTTGAACATTTCACACTTCAATGCTCTCCAAGGGTGGTTGCATAGGAGTTTAAATTACTGTGCTTGGCTGGACTTTATTTGGGGTTAACTAGTAAGTAACTGAAGTTCCCATGTGGGCATTTGACAATCCTTTTCCATACATACATGATCAAAACTCAGTCCTTCTAGATATGCCTTGTTTAAGGGGTTAGCAAATGCTGGGAAAGAAATGCAAAGAGAATCTTTGTGAGTTGTTTGTATCAAATCAGCCTTCATGAGGATCAAGGTTGAGACTTTATAAACAAAATTTGTTTAAGTGTTGACTATATGCCCAGAATTATGCTAGGGTCCGATGTTACAGTGTTGAGTTATACTGATGTGAAGTTATACAGACTAGACTTCTAAAATTGTGAGATCTATCTCTCTGTCTATCCATCTATCTGACTGTCTATCATCTATTACCTATCTATTCTAACAAAGTATACTAGACATGAAATAATCAAGGAAAACTTTGATTAAGTTACAGTTCAAACAAAATAATTGAACTCTTAAGAATAAAAACTCATCAAAAGGAAAGAAAATCTTGCCTGAATACAGGCAGGAGAAAAAAACTTTAAAGCATTTCAATTATTTTATCTATTTAAGAATGGAGATTGCTTTTCTTGACAAAGATTAACAATGCAAAATATCCTTCTTTAATTGTTGCTGCTCCTAAATAAACACACACACACACACACACACACACACACACACACACATACATGTATATATGTATACATGATATTCAGGAATTGGGGTGAATTCTATTCTTCTGTTTTTGATGTGAGCATGTTTTACATGCTCAAAGACAAGGTTTGGTGGTGGGCCAGAATATTTGAATTAGAATACTCTTGGGTACTCAAAGTCTAGAGTAGTCATGTATATCTCTTAGTCCTTCCTGGTTCTTCTGGGACTTTCTCCTCTCTCATGACTGCAAGCTATTCTCTCATTAGATATATGTGTATATAAGACAGGGTTCCATTATGGAAGTAGACTGCTCTGGATGGTCTTGTAATGATTCTCTTGTCCTTCCTTCACATCGCCTTTCCTGTTCATTGACATGCTTAGGATGACTCATGTGACAGTCCAGGTCCTCCAGAAAAGAGATGCCAAGACAGGATTTTATTAAGGGACAGATGTAGGAAAATGTCAGAGAAAGTGGGAGGGGAGCAAGAGTCTGTCAGAGCCATTAGATCAGAATGCAGAAATAGAGGAATGAAGGAGAGAGGAAATAAATGTTGGGTGCAAGCACCCTGGACTGCTGAGTGGGTTAAGGTAAGTTCTAGGGAATGTTTGGCAAGATTTCAGGGAAGTTCCTGGGCCAAAGTCACCTATGTTTCCCAAGAGAGATTGCCTTAGACTCCTTGCTGTGCTGAGTCATTGCCTAGGAGCAGCCAGTGGGAAGAGTGGCCTTAGCACCATAGCATGATGAATTTTAATGGGCATCAGAGCCAGCAGAAGCTTGTGGCCCTTGGTCAGTCACATTTCCTGCAGTTGGAAGTTTGGGAGGCCCATTCTCACAGCCACTGCAGCTTATGATTCATTCAGAAGTTGGTTTAGAAAACATGCCTCCTCTATGCAACAGATGGGAATGTTTTCAAGATTCTAAGGAAACATTTGCCAGACTCAATTACTGTAATTTCTTTCCAGAATGCTGGCTGTCTTATAGATGGATGAAGTCATAAAAGAAATGATATTTGGGGAACAGAATGAATTCTATTCTTCTGTGTATGATGTGAGATAGTTTTACAAACCCAAAAATGTACTTGAAGTCTAATAATGGACCTATATATTTCAACTGAAACAATACTAGAAAATCAAGGCCCTAGAGTAGTTAATGTTTATCTCTTAGCCCTTCCTGTTTCTTCTTTGCTTCTATTGAATTTATGCCAATACTGTGCAAGATGCTGAGAATTCTCTGGTGAACTAGGCATGGGTTCTGCCCTTAAAGAACTTAAACAATCAAAGGCCAAATCCACAGGGTGGGATGGAGAGGCAGTGCAGAGAATTATTAATGATAAAAAAAAGCTAGTGTAGAATGCCTAATATGGGGAAAGAGGGAAAACTAACACTCAGTAAGCATCCATTATGAGTCTAATATCGTGGTGGGATTTTATATACTTTATTATATTTAGCCTTCACAACCATCTAGTGAAACAGGTTATTATCCCCGTTTTGCAGATGCACAAACTGAAACTCAAAAAGTTAAGTGTCAGTTTCAAAGATCTGAATTAAGATTGGCCTGACCCCCAAATCGATGCTCTTGGAGAGCAAACGTTAATCACTGTGGACTATGCTTTGCTAGGTCCCCCGAAGAAACGCATAAAGAACCCACCTCCAGGCTCTTAACCAGTTCTTAGTGTCTCTGCAACCCACCCTATATTCATTAATCTGCTTTCTTTTCCCCTTTCATTTTGATTCCCATCATTTCCTGCCCATCAAATGCCTTTTCTCTAACTTTCATCCTGTTATTGATTTCATTTCCTTTTGCCACTTTTCTTTTCCCCTCAGTTGGGGTCTCCTGCATTCCCATCTCCCCCTCACTTTCTCTCCGTCATCTTCCTTGAATCTTATCTTCCTTGTCTCATTTCTCCATATCTGATACCTCAGACTGTCTCTCTGTATCATTCATTCTGAGTCTGCCTGTTGTATCTCCTAAAGAGAGACCCTGGATTAGAGTACTTGGTCCCCTCTATTTCTGGTTTCATGTACAAGTCAAGGAGACCAATGATTTTACTTTCTCCCTTAGTTTGGTCTCTTGATGCAAGAGTTAAGAAACTCTTGTTTACCTCTTACTTGTCAGTGAAAGTGCCTTTTTGTTGGTGTGTGAGAGTTTTGACTTCTCATCCTTGTCATCAGAGGTTGTGTTTTTGCCAAATTACTATTGTTTTCTCAAAACTCAGGCTGGTGAAGCCACTCTTCCTTCTTTTTCTCTGCGTGGCTCTGGAGGGAAGTAATGGCTTTGCAGATGTGCCAGGTACATTTGGATAGCATGGAACCTGGAAATCCCTGCCAGATTAAAAAAGAAAATCATTATTGACCTGGCTACAAATTGAATGAGGAAAAAAAATTCTAAATGGATCTTGTGCCCAGTTAATCTCTTGTGCTTTGATCACATGGTAATCACAGGCCTCCTTGCTGGAATGTCCTTTCTCTGCTGATGGGCAATGTGCCCTGGTTGGCCCTCTTCAGGGAGGAGGAGTGTTGGTTTCAAGGGTAAAAGGGCAGTGTTTAAAAATACTATCTTTACAAAAAAGAAAGAAGTCTCATCATACTTGGTTTTTAAAGGTAGTTTTAGCTTTTGAAAAGACCTACATTTCGTTTTGAACTGGATAGGAGAAACTGTGAACTTGTGGGTCAATTTTACTCTTTATCTTCATTTTCCTTGATTGTCAGACTCCATCCCAAATACCCTTTTTGTCTCCCAAGACTCTTGTGAAATGTTTGCCTTCCAAAATTTCCAAATCTCCTTCTTGAAATATCAGCAGTAAAGATGCAGATTACTGTTTTATATTTTGTGGTAAGCACCTTAACCTTTTTAAAGAACATAATAATCATGAAAGAATTATATAACCCAAGATCTCATTTCTTCTCCATTTAATAAGGACTTAAATGGGTGGAGTTAGGTGGTTCCCTCCAAGTAAATCACCTTTTCTTGGCCCGTGGGCTAGAAAGGCCCTTTCCCATCCTTACATGGAAAGGCTGCCAAAAAGTTAATGGGACTCAAGATAGAATTAGTGAGCAAGTTATCCAGTTCAAGGGAAATAAAAGTTTCATTCCATTGTACTTTGTGATAGCTTGCAGTTCAGACTTGGGAGCCATACTTTTTGAAAATTACCTATAAACTGGAATTAATAGAGGAGGACAATGTGGCTGGTGAGGCGGCTGAAACCTACATTATATAACGACTGGTGAAGTGACTCAGTTGGAAAAGAGAAGGATCTGGAGTGGGAATAGAGGAGAGGAACATAGAGACAATGCTATACTTACCACAGTGTAGAATTCATCTTTTAATTTTGAAAACAAGGCACTGAGATGTACCAGTACTAAGAAGTATCTTTGATTAAATAATTAGTTCTTGTGCTTAGTAGTTTATATTCATTTTTAATTATTTGTTTTAATCATAACAACTTCAGAGTTGTTAGAGGATAATTAAATTATTCCCATTCGGCAGTTGAGAAAACTGAGCCTCAGGGAAATGAAGAATCTAGCCCACGTTCAAGGCAGTTCATAAAGGCCAGAGCAGAAATCAAACTCAGGTCCCAGTGACTCTAAAGGCAATACCCTGAAAGACAGTAACGCATATCTTATTAAGAAGAGATGTTGAGCAAACAACTCAGGGCAAAAAACAGATGTTCTCTGTTTTATGAATGGCTGTGTCCTTGTACCTCCCCACCTGATCTGGTGAGAAGCTGCATTACCTCTTATTTCTATGCATTAGCAAGGTGAATGCATCCCACTCATCTCAATTTACAGAGCAAATGCTGTGGCACGGGTTCAATGGAAATGTTCTCCCTTGGGTTCCAATCTATTGCTGATGTGACAAGGACAGAATTGTCAGAGCAGCTCCTAATTAAATAGTTCAGAGCTTTGTTAGGAAGATGTGGCTGGATTTGGGACTCACCAGGCAAGTGTTGACATCACAGCTGACACTAAGGCCCTTTGGCTGGCAGCCTTGGCACAACAGAGGGACTGGAAACTGAGGGGAGAGAGGGACACCGGGCTTGCTGAACACTTTTGAGGCAGACTCAAAGACCGTCATTATTGGTCAGGAATGGAATTGTCTTAGGCACTGGGATTGAGCTTGTCATTTTGACTTTTCTCCTCCAGATAGTCAGTGTCCTTCTAGACTCAAGGTACTTTTACTGTGGTTGACTAGCAGGCATACATACACACAAGGCTTGTGCACGTGTGAACTCAGAGACTGTGGCAGAATGTAACATAGTACCCTGTCGAGGGTGTTTCTGTTACAGAAGCAGGATTAAGCGGTTGCATTAATCTTCCTCCTTTTGGAATGTGAAGAATATTCAGAAGACCAGGCTCTCTGTATAAAAACAAAAATGAATTCTTGCCCTTGTACCTTACTAGCCAGAGGAGGTGAAAAGACATGAGTACCCATGTATACAGCCCCAGTTTCCATGGCAGAAGTTCTATGCTGGTTTTTCACTACACTGTGGGTCTTTTGTGGCTCAGGGACTCAGGGATTCAAGGGCTGGCTGTATTTCATGCCCAGTACCATGCAGGCCATTTCGAGACTACAAAATACTGACACAAATGACAGGTCTTCCAAACAGATTCAGAAATCTGTTCAATGTTAGGATTCTGGGTCTATTGCTGATTTGTCTTTATATTTTGCTCCCTGAGGTCCTGAAAGAAAATAACTAAATATTTTTATTTCACAAGGGTCATTTACTATTTTCTCAATTTTTTAAATGATGAAGCTGAGGCTGAGAGACTATGAAGGACTTATGTGAGGTCTTACAGCCGGTAAGAGGCAGGGCAATGACATGTTTCCATTCATTTGGCCCTAAACTTAATCCTTTTTTGCTATGTGACTTCCCTTACAAAACTTTCTTTTCCTTCTCACTTGCTTTCCTGTAGACTTCACCTTGCATACACTTTCACCATTATTTTCCTTGTCACCACATAATTTTGGTCAAATTCCCAAATGTGCTTTATATGGTTGATATCATGCACATACCCTACAAAAACATAAGGTAATTAAAAAAAAAAAAAAACAATCGAGCTGTGACTAACCTGATCCCCAGATACCACACGGTCTGATTTCCGGCAGAGGCTGCAGGAATCTTGTGTCTGTTCCTCCTTCCCTGTGAGCCAGAGTAAGTGAAGGAAGGCATTGTGGCTGCCATTTCAACCATTCACATACAGAAGGTCTGGAATGGACGAGACTTCAGGATTGTTGTGTGTCCTGTGGACTGAGATCTGTGAGATTATAGAAATAATGTGACAATTCCTTTATATATTGGTTTTGACTATAACCTAGTTACTGAGTAATGCATTTTTGAAAATGTTCATTTCTTTTTCGATCTCCCTTTACGTCTTACATTCAAACCTGCCTTCTGGCCCCAGTGGAATTTCATCAAAGGTTAGGAAGCACCTTATTTAAAAAATGTTTTTAAATTTTATTATCTTTTTTTTTTTTGGTGGCACTTGAAGCAATACTTTAAATGTTTCAAATCTTAAGCAGTTGTAAAAATGTTTTTATTGTGTGAAGCTCTTTCATATTTGAACTTAATAAGTTGTCATATTTCCTAGAAGGCATTATCACTCTCTTTAAATTTAGTCTGGGTTACTTGACTTCTGGAATGCCATGTATTCTTGCTTCCTGAGCTGCTCCAGGCAGCCTAACTCATTTCTCTGAGTGTTATTTTATGGCAGAACTATCTTGCCTTTTAGTCACTGGGGCCGCTGACATTGTCATGGTTCCTCCTGACACCCCCCAATGGGCTGAGCTGGGACTCTCCCTCACAGCTGGCCAGCTCAGGGTGTGATCTCATTGCCAAGGGTCTCTCTCAGGCCCCTGCTTTGGATTTGTCTGTCTGAGCACCAAGTGGGTGAGATTTCTCTATCGTCTGACTCTGAAAGAGACAACATCAAGTGGATCTGCTTTGAGAAGGAAAAGGATTCACTCAGTGAGCTCACTGACATTTAACACTTTGTCAGTCAGGGACCAGGGGCCTCTGAATTGTGGCTCTCCTCATTTTATTCTCAAGGAAGATCACCTTTGGGTCTCAGGTTAAAGCGACTGTAGCTTCTCTAAATGGAACGTTTGGTCCACCTGCTTCCTTCCTATCAAGTGGGGGGCAGACTCTTTGTCTTTCAGGAGTGCCATCTTGGGTGGGCAAGGGCATGTCCATGGCCTCCCTGGGACACGCTGTCTAGCACACTGGGCTGCAGAAAGAGCTCTGAGCTTCTGCTTTCAACACAGATGCAGAAGGGCAGCTATCCATGGAGATTTCTAGTTTAGGAAAGGAAAGGAAAATACTTTCTGTTTTAAAAGGAAAGATAATATGCTTTATTATTTGAGTAGCATTAAATGTTATGTGTGTGCGTGCACGCCTCAAATAATAGTTGTTCTATTTAAAAAGCTCTTTTTATTCATTTATCCAACAGGTATTTCCTATGCTCCTACTATTTCTTTAAAATAATAACAAAATGTATAAAACCCTTATTGGTATAAGTATCTTATTTGGCCCTCTCAAAGATTCTGTGAAGAAGGTATTATCAATCCCATTTAACAAATGAGGCAGGAGAATCTTAAGAAGTTAAAGAAAATGAAAAGCAAAGAGCTAATAAGTGTTATGGCGGATATAAAACAAGAGATAATCCATGCCTTAGAGGTGTAGAATGTTAGAATGAGAAGGAGACTTAGAGGTCTCCCATACAACCTTCTCATGTTCTAGAGAAGCTGGGGAGGTTCGATCACTTGCCCAAGGCTCTTAATGACTAGAGGCAACACCCCCCAGCTGTCATCCCACTGTGCCTTCCACTCTGTACTGCCTTCCTCCAGGAGTTAGAAGATTGTGGTGAGGACACCGCTCGCCCCCAACCCCCGCGCTGTAACAGTGAAAGCAGGCATGTGCTTAATGTAGAAATGAAGGCACATCTGCAGATGGAAAATTCCATAGGTGCTGAGAGAAGGAGGAGACCTTTGGGAGCTGCGGGTGTTCCAGAAAGGCCTGGTAAAGCCAGAGGCATTTTGATCCACCCAAAGCGGGTGGAAGATCTGAATATTTAGGGAGAGAACAGGTATCCATTCTCAAGACCAGTCTGAACAAAAGCTTCGGGTTTCAGGGAGGGATAGAGAGGAGACATGCTTGGTTGGCAGAGAATTCATATAAGGGAGAAATAGGAGGCAGGTTATTTTGAGGTTTGCATGCCAGGTGTACCAGGGGCAGGATGAAGGCAGTGGGAGCAGGTTCTGGAAATAAGCTGGGTGTGAAATGAGGAGGTCCTAGGCAAGACTGGGAGCCATGGGAGGATGGAGACAAGAGCATTTTCATGTGGTGACAAACTTGAGGACACTTCAGGGAGAAATCTACATTTGGAAAAATAGGCAGATGCTGGGGGGAGGAGGTTGAAGTAGGAGTAGAGAGCTGTCTTTGGGAAGCAGAAATCATTCGGTTCAACTTTGGGGTCAGAGCCAGGTGCAAGGCCACAGGGCTGAATGCAGCTGATTTGCACCTTATTGATTTTTCTGAGCAGACCATTTTCACCTCATCGATTTTCTCCATTTATTGGTCTGTGTTTTCTTGTTGGTTAGAGGTCACTTTGTTCCCTTTCGATTCATTTTTGGCCTCTTGCTACTTCCTCTTGTTAGTGTGGACAGCTCCAATCATGACAGCCAGCTATTGACCAAATGTGACATTTCCACTTTCGACAGTTTTACCATTTGGAGAAAAGTTGAGGGTGCAATCAGGAGTTGAACTCACAGAAGAGCTTGGGTCTAGCTCAGCCCTTCTGACAGGTGTCACCATGGATAGTGGCATAGAGACCCTGGGACTACAGGAAGGTGATGCTGTCCATACGTTGAATGCTTGGGGACCATTAGGGACAGGCGGGAAAGTGACTAGCATTGTCTGCTCACATTGCTTTCTCATTCCCACAGTTACAGCTGAGCCAAGTTTACTGAAGACAGCTATGAAATGACCCTGGACAGCTGACTGCATTATTCTAGGTTCAAGTTTCATCCTCTGTAAAGTAAAAAGTTGGTATTGATACATGATTCCTACATCTGGCTCCTCCCACTTGTTAAAATCCTATCATCCTGCCCCAACAGGTTCAGATTCAGTAGGTCTAGCATGGAGCCTAGGAATCAGTATGTCTAATAAATTCTTTTTGTTTTTTTAATGTTTTCTATTTATTTTTGAGAGACAGAGAGAGACAGCACAAGCAGGGCAGGGTCAGAGAGAGAGGGAGACACGGAATCTGAAGCAGGCTCCAGGCTCTGAGCTGTCAGCACAGAGGCTGATGCAGGGCTCAAACCCACAAATTGTGAGATCATGACCTGAGCCAAAGCCAGACGCTTAACTGACTGAGCCACCCAGGTGCCCCGGTATGTCAAAAAATAATGCTAAAAGTGATTCTATCAAATGGATTTAAGGCCTGATGTTTGTAGGCCTCTGGTCTGTGTGTCCCCCAGGATCCTTCTGGTTTTGTTTGCCTTCTTTTTTTTTGGTTTGGGGGAGTCTTTAGAATACACCATCTTCCCTTTCAGTGAGGCCCTCCTAATTCCTTATTCTTCATGTAAACAAGGCCCTCTTTCCCCTTACATAAAACACACTTTTCTACTTTAATAAGAACATAATACATTGTATCACCCATCCTGATACTATATATATATATATAAGTCATATTTCTGTGAAATGACAGTGTTTGGTTCCAGTTAAAGGACTTCCGAGCACTAATGGTGAGGTAGGGAGAACAACCTAGATAGTTTGGAATGAGACAGGGTTTTCCTAGGAGAGAATCTGTATTAAAGGCAGCCCAGAATTTTGGCTCCATTTTATTTTCCCTGACCTTCCCCAGGAGAAGATGGGGGAGCACAGCTGATTTAATTTTTTCATACCTATGGATTTTATGCTTCTTGCCAGTTCCCAAATTTAAATAATCTCTAAACAGTACAAGTGCTTTGGCGCTATGGAAAGATTCCCTGGAGAATTTCTTCCCTGGGAATAATAATAATGGATGATAATGGCATTACCAATCCTTACTGAGAGCTTACTATGGTCCATATACCCTGTGTTAAGTACTTTCATAGATCATCTCCATTTAATTTTCACAAAAACTATTGGAGAGAGATACAATTGCTATTCCCCACTTGACAGATGAGCAAATGAAGTTTAGAGAGGTTAAGTAATATACCCATAATTATACAGCTAGTGAGCAGTGGAGTAAGTATAGAGTCTAGCTCTCTAGGTCCTTAAGCCTCGGGGCTGAATTGTCACACTGTGTTGCTTACACCATGTGATCTGATAGAGGAAGGGAAAGAGCAGGGCATGATCAGCAGCGGGCCCTAGATCTGTATTCCCAGATATCAGCCTATGTTTCACTGCCTTTCTCTATGTATACATCTCAAGTCAAAGCAAACATAGGTATTTCCCATTAGGTGGGAAGGAATGTGACAACCAAAAATAGTTTTCCTACGATGTATGTTAACTTCAGGTGAATTGTAAAGCCTTTGCCTGTATTTGCATGATACACTGAAGCACACTGAGCTTTCCTTCCAAACTGGTATCCTAAGTTTCTATTTAAACTCTGTCTGAGACTCTTATTTCACAAAGTTTAGTTTAATACCACTATGGTTACAGAACATATTTTGTATGATTTCTCTTCCTTAAAATGTCTTAAGGTTTGTTTTGTGGTCCAGAACATGGTCAGTCTTAGTGAATAGTCTATGTTAATTTGAAAAGAATATGTTTCCTACTTTTGCTAAGTGAAGCATCCTAGAAATGCCAATTAGCTTAAACTGGCTGGCCGTGCTGGTTCTTACTGATTTTTCTACTTCTTATTCTATTAATCACTGATAGGGGAGTGTTGAAGCCTCTGCTTATAATTGTGAGTTTATCTCTTTCTTCTCTCAGTTTGACTATTTTTCGCTTATAGTTGGTCTTGCTTTTTTATACAATTGGACAATTTCTGCATTTTAATTAGTGAATTTAGACCATTTCTAATTAGTGTGGCTACAGATACGGTTGCTTTTAAATCTATCATCTAGATAGTTGTTTTCAATTTTCTTCATCTGTTTAAAAAACTTTTCCTCCCTGGGCATCTGAGTAGCTGTGTCAGTTGAGCATCTGATTCTTGTTTTGGCTCAGGTCACTATCCCAAGGTCATGGGATTGAGCCCTATATCAAGCTCTGCACTGAGCGTGGAGCCTGTTTAAAAGTCTCTCTCTCCCTCTGCTCTTCTCCTCTGCTTTATTTCTCTCTCTATAAAATAAAAAAAAAATCCTCTTTTTGTACCTTGGGAATTAAATATATTTTATGATTCCATCTTATCATTACCATTGGCTTATTCTCTATAACTTTTCTTTTTAATTTTTTAGTGACTACCAATATATTTGCAATGTATAGCTTCATACATCTGTAATTATTCAGAGTACTTCTTCAAATAATGTTATAACACACAACAGTATACTCCCAAATCTTTCATTTCCTTGGTGCTATTTTTATTGTATATTTTGCTTTTGCACATGATATAAACACATAATGCATTGGAACTATTTTTATGTTAGACAATCAGCTGTTTCTAGAGCCATTAAAATAAGAAAAAATGAATTTTATCTTTATCTTCATTTATTCCATTTCAAGTACTTGTCATTTCTTTGTGTGGATCTGTGTTTCTGTCTAGTACCATATTGCTTTTGCCTGAAAATTTTCCATTAATGTTTCTTATAGTGCAGTCCTACTGGCGATGAATTCTCTCAGTTTTAACTTGTTTGGGAAAGTATTTTTCTTCATTTTTGAAAGATATTTTTGCTATCATTTTGCTGGTTTTTTTTTCTTTTAGCACTTTAAATATGTCACTTCATTGTCTTCTAGTTTGCTTGGTTTCTGACAAGTCTCCTGTAAATCTTATCTTTGTTCCATTGTATGTAATGTATCTTTTACCCCTGGCTCTCTTAAAGATTTCAAAAATTTGTCTTGTGTTTTAGGCATTTTTAGTGTGACATATCTAGTTTTTTGTTTGATTGTTTTAGAAGGTGAACATCTTAGATAGCAGACAGCATAGCATAGTCTGTAAATTGTTTTTGTGCCTGGAACAAGCATACCTTTCCTGCTGCTAATTATTTGGGTTGGGTTTTGTTGCCATCGTTAGCCACAGCTCACTACAGGCTTAAAATGCCTATGGCATTGACTGGTGTTTAGAGTGGGGGTTAGTTTGTCAGACGGTTTTTCTTAATGTATTCTCCATCTTCTAATATCAAATTCTCTGCGTTGTGCCTCTCTCTCCACTTGTGCAAGTCTCCCATCAATATTCAGTTGTAATTTGTCATCTGCTGCTTGTTAGCCTGGTCATGGGAAGTAGTGGGAGTGGAGAGATGTTCCTTGTCATCCTAATGAGGCAGTCTACACAGGTCTTGTGTCCCTGGGTCCCAGGACTGGGATGCTCTCAGTGCTTCTGTCTTTCCCAGAGTAATTCTGGTTCGGCAGGTATGCCCACCTGATCCTGGAATAGAAGGTTCTCTATTGTCTTCCTTCAGCTGTAGACGGTTTTCTTCCATGCCTAAGAGTGACAGTGTGTGTTGCTCTCCCACTAATGGTTTAAAGCTTTTGTTCTGTTGGGGAGAGAGAGAGCAGTAGGATCTGGGTTAGGCTTCTTGTATTTTCTGCAGAAGCCGCTATTTCCTTCCTATCTGCCTGTAGCACAAGGGATGCTTTCTTAGGACCCATGCCAGACTTTTCTGTGAATGCCCAGTGAGATCTATGAAGAAGAAACTGCAAGTGGGCATGGATTTCCTAAAGATCCTCTTCCTTTAATGGGTTCTAAATACTCTCACTAGCTCATAGTCAGCCTTTACCAACTTGCTAACAGTTTTGCTAAGTTCTTCAATCTCCCACAGCCCAAGGTAAGCAAGAGCTCATGACTCATCTCTCCTTGCAGATGCCCGTTCCTCAGGTTTTAGGTTAGTTGATGGTCCTATCACCTCAACTCCCTAATGGTCTCAAGCAAAATGTCGCATGTGCCTCTTGTTTGGCCTTGTAAAAGGGTTTTTTTTTTTGGTAAGTGCAGGAGGGTTTCTCTTCTGGCTTTCCCCATCTGAGGCAGAGACTGGAAGGCTCACCCAGCACTCTCTGCTTTTGCACATGTGGTCACTCTGCCAGAGATCCCTCCCTTTGCTTTCATGATCTCCTGCCTGTCTCCATTACCTCACGTTCTCATGTTCTCAGGAGACCGCAGAAGGTTTACACAAAGATTAAACCATTCAATTACTTTGTGAATTCATAAACAAAAATCAGGATTTATTGTCAAAAGACCCAGAAGTTGAGTCTTACCTTTATCCTCAGCAAACTGTATTTGAGCCTTAGTTTTCTTATTTGTAATAGGAATGCCAATATCTGCCTAACCTCCTTTGCCAGGTGAGAAAGGGTGTGTGGCAATACCTGACATACTTTTTTTTTAAGTTTACATATTTTGAGAGAGAGAGCGAGAGCAAGTGGGAGAAGAGCAGAGAGAGAGAGAGAGAGAGAGAGAGAGAGAGAGAGAGAGAGTGAGTCCCAAGCAGGCCCCATGCTGCTAGTGTGGATCATGTGAGATCATGACCTGACCTGAAATCAAGAGTCAGACACCCAGCCAACTGAGCCACCCAGGCACCCCTGACACACTTTTTAAGGTGACTTCCTGCCTGTGGGCCTGTCCTGAAGAAAACCTCACTCTTGTAGCAACTGAAGAGGTTTGTGGTCCAAGGAGAGCGGGCTTGGTCTTGTGTCAGAGTGAAATCTCTAGGGGGAAGAACTCTGCCCTCCGCCAGCAGCCACAAAGTAGAAAAGGTTGAAACAAAATGCTGGCCTGGTCCCAGAAACCCCTTATTTTCTTATTTTATTTACAAAGCTTGTTGTCAAATACTAAGGAAAATAAATTGATTTCCATCTTTACTGATGTGTTAAAATTGCTGCGACACCTCATATTACCAAACAGATTTACTGTATAAATTGGAACATAGTTGGTACTTCAGGCAGGTCACAAATCTACTTTGGCAAGAGAATATCACTCACAGTCCATTGGTTATAAAAATTAGTTAATTCAAGACAAACATTACATTCTCTGATTCCTGGCACAAATCCCTCCAAATCCTCCATACATTTCTGCTATTGAGCTAAAAGATATACATCCATCAGGTCACTTGATTCTCTGCAGACCTGATTTAGATGGTACTTATGCTAGTGCATCCACCAAGAAGAGATAGATCTCGTTTATTAAATCTGCCAGGCGGGAACCTAAATGATGGGATTTAGTAATATTGCACTAATCTGTTGCCTTTATTTACAGCTCCCTGTCTTACTGATGTAAATCTTCTCATGGAGAATGTCTTCTCATGGAGAATGTCTTCTAATTCCTTCAGTTTGACTCTCCTCCTGAGGAGCAGGGGTGGCTCATTGTCAGGCATATCCTCATGAGAACTAGCACTTTTGAGTTTTTGTGTGGAATGGGCAATGTCAGCATTCCACCTGACCCCCTGGAATAACTTTGTAGCAATGATGTGTGTGTGCCTGTGTGTGTCCGTGCGTATATGTGCTAGGGAGGGAAGAACGTGACATATTGAACCAGGTACTGTGAAAAGTTTTATATATATATTTCACTTAATCTTCACACTTTTATGAGGTAGGTACTATTATCATTTCTGAGAAAGCTTGCTCAAGGAACTTGCAAAAAATCACTGTGTGGCTCTGGAGCCCTGCTTCTGACACTTCTTCTGTGTCTCTTCTGTGTTTCTGTGGCTAGGAGGATAATGACCATGGAAGATGGCAGGTGGCTAGTGGATGGCCAGCCCTGGTACATGCAGTCTTCTCACTCTTCTTTGCCATTGTTTTTGAGTCCTGTCTGACCTGAAGAATTACCTTCCAAACCTCTTTAAAATATTGTGACATGAGAGATCTTTGTTGCAACTTATCTGAAGATCCTGTCCAAGTGACATTTTAGATATGCCAGGATCTGATCATTACTATTTGGTATACACCAACACAGAATTTTTTTTTTATTTCACACAGAGTTACTACAACTAAAGTTTTTGCTATTGGTCAGGACATACCATATCTTCCAATAAAGAGGAAAGTTAAGAGATGACTGGGAGCTGCCAGTCCAAGCTTTTCCTCTGGGGAGTATGTAAGAGAATAAGATGCAAGGGAAAGTCTGCTTCGGTGTTTGAAAATGTCTTTGCTTTCATGATAAAAGATACAGGCAGGAGAGGAGAGCTTACCTATGGCCTCTTCTCTCCTTGAACTTGCCTATGATGCCTAGAGTATGGCTGTAATTTTATGACCAGGAGGCAGTAAGCATGAGGAGGAAAAGCTAACAATGCTACTGTTGGTGGAACAGAAACAGAAGGAATCCAGACCCTCGATAACACTGTTGAGATGCTGAAATAATATCCGTGACAGCCCATCTCAAACCTTCTTGTCATATGAGAAGAAAAAAACCCAATTTCTTTACTCAAAAAGTACTGTGATATTTCTTATGTCAAAAAGTTGAGATATTAGCAAACAATCATTTAAGGGTAATCAGAAACTAATAACTGATTCAAAGGGCTGTGGTTAGCTAGTGGGAGAATCTGAAGAAGCCAGTCAGTTATACAACTAGGTTTCTTTCTTTTCCTTCCCTTCTTCCATCCCTCCTTCCTTCCTCTCTCCCTCCTTCCTTCCTTCCCTCCTTCTTTTCTTCCTTCCTTCCTTCTGTTAGTCCTTCCTTCCTTCTTTCCTTTCTTTCTCATTCTTTTCTCATGAGTATAGTTGACATACAACGTCATGTTAGTTTTGAGTATACAACATAGTGATTTAACTTCTCTATACCTCATGCTATGTTCACAAGGGTAGCTACCTTCTGTCACCACACAACGCTTTTACAATATCATTGACTATATTCCTTGTGACTTGTTATAACTCCCACGACTTATTCATTCCATAACTGGAAGTCTTTTCACCCATTCTGCCCATCCCCCCACTGGCAACCATCAATTTGTTCTCTGTATTTATAGATTTGATTGAATAGCAAGAGTCCATGTTAAACTTGCTTTTGATTCTGCAACTACAAATTGGAAGTCCCAAGCAAGTCATTCCTTACTCTTCCAGGGATCAGTAAAAACTCGGCAAGATGAGCTCTTGGAAGCATTATCTCTGGGTTTTCTGCAGTGCACAGTGGGCGCTCCCCACCGCTTTGCTGAGAGGCAGGTCTCAGCTTAATTTTCAGAAATTGGCTTGGAAAGCACTACCCTGTGCATAGCTGCCTCATTGCACACTGCAGTCTGCGTTAGAATTTGCTGTTATGCGTCTGCATCACAAACTCCTAGAGGAGTTGTGTCTAGGCCGTGCTTGTATCCCAGGAGATTAGCACATTGCCCGGCACATAGGTGGCGCTTGTATCAGTCAGGTTCCTGGCAGAAAGCAATTGGTGCTTCTAAATGGAAATAACTCAAAGTTTACTAAAATGATTATTTACAAAGGTGTAAGCAGGATGTAGAAAATCAGAAGACACAGTGTGGCACCCTGAGTTAGTAAGCAGTGGGAGGGAGTGTCATTACTACCCCAAGTTCTGAAGGTGAGAGGGGGCAGTTGACACTGGGGACACCAAGATCTGTGTGAACAGCCACTTTATTCAAGGGCTGCAGCCTGCCCATGGCAAGCCCCTAGAGAGGGAGCCAGGAAATCAGTTCTCTGACCTTCCTCTTCTCCCTCCTTCATCTCCTGCAGGAGTTCCCCAGGGACTGAATCCACCTACATGCAAGGGTGCGCTGTTGGTGCAGCCTATATACACTTGGCCTCCTGATATTTGGCCTCGTGTTCAGAGCAGGTGGACAAAGGTGGAGAGAGAATCTGTGGAGGTGAAAGGAGGATTTCCAGCATAATAAATGTGTGTTGACCCAGTGACTGTCTTATTCATACAGCGTGTTCCCTGAGGGGAACATCCCTTAGGGGATGCATGTTTCTCCTTCTTCCCTCCCCGACTCCTTTGTTCACTCCCTTCTCTTTCTATTTGCCTCTTTTTCATTCATGCACTCACTCACTCAACAAATGTTACTTGCTGTGTGCGCTAAACACCAGGTATCAAGAGCAAAGGACACCATTGTTAGAAATAACACATTGGAGTAAGGTTGTGACAGTATTTTGATGATATTTGGTCAGCAAACCCAGGAGTGATACTCTGCTTACTGAGCTATACTTCTCTGCAAAGTTTCTGAAGGAAATATATGTATGGAGAATGGATGGAAAGCAAGATGCTATTGTTGGCCAAGACTAGGAAGCTGTGCTGGACCACATGGAAGGGCCACTGGGAAGCCCTCAGCAGCTTAAGCCAGAGCAGGTAAAGACCTTTGCTCTCTTCTCACATCTCCAACCCCAAATCTTAGACCTGATTGGAACAAAAGCTGCTTTTGCCTTAATTCCCCCTATCCTCATAGTCAGTCCGTTTTCTGCTTAGGGATTTTTCTTTATCCCTCAGGAGTTTTAGTGCTGCTTCTAGTTATCTTGCTTCTTCCCATACAAGATCATCTGTAGGAAGAATAGAGGATTTTCTGTATCTACAGTGTGATTTTTAGAAAGGAGAGCAAGACCTTCTGATCCTAGCTATTAAAACCTCTCCCTCATCTCTTGGCTGATACCTGAAATTCTAACTTCATTGCTTATTTCTTTGACTTGACTTTGTTATGAAGGCAGTGCTGGCCAGAAGAAAGAGAAGGAGGTACTGAGGGATTAAAAACAAAAGGCTAAGAGCATGGGGATAGCCTATGCCAAGACTGAGAGTTGGCTCACCTTTTGATCTGGCCAAGTTTCTGTTTAGTGACTGAGTTTCTGGTTATTTACTCAGGAGATCACTGACATGCTCTCTTCCTTCCTCCTTCCTTCCTATCTTCATTCATTTCTTCCTTTTCCCTTTTCTTTTTTATAGTTCTATGTTTTTAAACTCAAATATAGATTTGTGTAGCCACTGCTACAGTCAGGATCTGGACCAGCTTTGTCACCCCCAAAACTCCTTCATGCTATCCCTTTAAAGTCACACTCTCCCCTCCTACTGCTCCTGGGAACCACTGACCTGTTCTCCATCACTACCATTTTGTCTTGTTAGGAGTGACATCTAAATGGAGTTATATAGCATGTGACCTTGTGTGACTGGCTTTTTTCACTCAGCATAATGCAGCTGGAATCATCCAAGTTACTGTGTATTATATCATCTGCTCTTGATCTCCCATGTATTGGATCAGCACCACTGTGCCTGAAATCTAGAGACTGGAATGTTATACTGTCTGTTGTTCAGCTCTTACTAGAAGTCTGTGTTCTCTTCAGGATCACTTATTTTCTCTCACTTATTTGCAAGAAATGAAGACTGGTTCAACCTTATCCAAGAAAAATGGGATTTATTATAAGAATCAAGGGCTCTCCTAGGAATTAAAAAATAAGATTCTCATCATAGGCAGGTCTGGAAATGGGAGGTGGTTTTGGATCCAGGGCGGCCTTTGGGGAGAGTACATGATCACAGTCCCTCTTTCAGGAGCTGCATGGTCTCTCTGTAGATGTGCTTTGTCCTTACTCTTTACCAGCTAGCTTTCCCTGCATACATATGCTACCTACTTCCTTCTTGCTGAGCCTTAGCACTTGGCCATCACAGTCTCTTCCACTCCCGCCCTGGAACTTTCCCAATTCCAAATGGGACTTTGGATTCAAATACTGGAGGAAAATCTGCTTGGCTCTGTTCATCTTTTAAGCCTGGTCTCACAGGTCTCTGGCCACCTGATGCCATGTCTGCCCTGTTCTAACCACCTGTGTTTGGTGCAGTGAGGGGCAGCAGATTCTTTAGAAGAGGGAGAGTTTGGAGGGTGAGGGAGACCATGAATGAGCCCTTTAGTACTTCCCATTAATAAAGTAGTCTTTACGAAGGGATGTTGACAAGTCCATTAATTTCTTCGGATGTTCTGTTCTTCATTCTCTGATCAGACCAGACTGTAGGAAAGATGGAGTCAGGCCATCTTGCTTGGCTTCCAGCTGGCTGCTTTTCCTGCGCTGTGCTTTGTTACCCTGCTGGCTTTCACTGAGAGAAATTACAGGAGCCACAATGAAGCTGTGACTGCATTTTCAGTTGGTGAAGACATTATCCATGTGGTGCTTCTAATATGATGCTTGATGTGAGAAATAGATTTTAGTGAAAAATTTAAGGACACACTTTATTTCTTCTAAGGATTTGGCATACTTCCTTCTTCCTGAAAAAAAAAACCCTGGTAACTCATCACATCTCCCCCTTTGTTGGTGCCCAGGAAACTCAGTTCTCAGTAAATCAAGGTTTGGCTACAGTGGCTGTCCAGCTCCTGACAATCTCCATTTTTGTGTTCTTGGCCTGCGTCCTATTCTTATTTTTCTTGATCCTGAATTTTAAACATGCATTTGTTTCCTGTGAGCCACCTCATGATATTTCAAAAACTAGTATAAACAAACAGGTGAAAAAAAACCAAAAAAAAGCAAAAATCAATCAATCAAACAAACAAAAAAACCATGCTAGAGAGAGTAATGAGGCTAAGTTCCAAGACCCAGGCTCCTGTCTTGACCATCCCATTAGGTCTCTTCCAAAGAGCTAAGGATAACAGTCACAGACTTCCAAAGCGTGAAAAACCTAGGCATTCACAAAACCGCATATACTGAGCATTATATCAAGAGTTCTAAGACTGTACCTGCATAATCTCATTTAATCTTCACATAGCAAAGGAAATTGATATTGAGGCAAGTTACTTAAAACTCACTAATACCGAACACAAAAAGAAAATGGTAACTATGTGAGGTGATGGGTATACTAATTAGTTGGATTGTGGTGAGCTTTTCACAATGCATCCATATACCAAATCTTCAAGTTGTACACATTGAATGTATACAGTTTTTAATTGTCAATTATACCTTAATAAGGCTGGAAAAACAAAAACAGAAAAAGCCAAACCAGGCCAAAACAAAAGCTCACTAAGCATCAGTTCTCTCCTTTGTTAAAACAAGAAATAATCCCTTCCCTCTAAGTGTCTGATAAAGGTTAAATAGGATAAAAGATCTATAATGCCTAACACATGTGTGATACATAGTAGGCATTTAAAAATATTCGCAACCTTTCCTACCTCGTCCACATGTGCATCACCAGGGACCTCTCCTGTCATCTTTGGTGAACTTACTACCTTACATATGATGTTGGATGTTGATTTAATCGGATCTAAGTGTCTCTTTATAGCTTTGGTTCTCTCGTCTGCAAGTGCTTAACTTATTTGACTACGTGCAGGGCAGCAGTAATGCTTAACCCCCCTTGCCCAGTTGCAAGCTCGAATGATAATTCCTGGCAGGTCATTTTGGATGATAAAGATTAGGTTTAGCTGTGGAAATTTGTAGCAGCCACCGTTGGGTCTGGGAATTAATTAAGGAAAGGTTTGTTTTCTGAAAAAATGTAGAGTTGACCTGAATGGGCCACATAGTTTTGTTTGGAGGGCTAGGAGTTAGGAAGGGGTTTTCAGAGCAACTTTGGAGTCATTGCTGCTGACCTGGTCTCCCTGAAGGAACTCAGCCACGCTCCTCTAACAGGAACTGCTCCTTGTACTGTGGGCCAGTTGGGAGCCATTAAGCTTGGCTGTGCCTTTATAATCTTTATTATAATCTACCATGGGGCCCATAAGTATTTAACCAGAGAGACTGCTCCTGAGCTCCAGTGACACAGAACAGGTCAATAGCAGGTCAACTGTTTTATAAAGCCACAGGGGCTGCTTAACACAGTAGCGCTTGACAAGGCATCATTGCCAGACAGATTTGAATGGATACTGAGATCCTCTGCTCAGATCTCAGCACGGTGGGCCAATTAAAAATCAGGGCTGCCCTCATCTCACCTCCACCTGCAACCCCTTGAAGGAAACACTGGTGTTGTCATTAAAAGACCAGAAGAGAATATTTGTGCAGAACCTATGAGATCTCACTTACCTTTCACATCCCTTTAATAGACTGTGGCTTCTAGGCTTCTCATTATTAATAATTTCCTGGACATTATTGAAAACCAAGCTGTCCTTGAGACCAAATTGATAGGAAGAATGAGGATGTCACATCTCAAGTTTCCACCCAGATGATTTAGAATTAAAGGTTTCTTTCAAATGTTTTTCCTGACCTTCATCTCAGATATTGAATGACTAAGACTCTGATAGCACAGGGGACTTTATTCTCTAGCTCTTGAACTTAACTTCAAATTTCAGATTACACAGGAAGCCAGAGTTCTTATACCTGAGAGGCTCCAGGAAAGGCTATTGATTGGAAATATGCTGTGGAAGGCTCCAGGGTCATGGAAGTCCTATCCAGTGCCAACGAGCTTCTGTCTCACCTGCTTTCACTTGAACTAGAGGGAGGAATCATTTTTTGGGGAGAATGTTTTTGAGCAATAGACTGGAAGCCCTCCTCTTCAATTCCCTCCCCAAATTTACATTTCACATATAAATTTAGACCATTTCTCTTGGGCAGCCAGCCTTGGGAAAGCAGATACAACTTCTACCTCCCTTCACGCAGGCCCATTCTGAGACACCTTTATGTAAAGACTTGGGACACATTTGTATTAATTGCTTCCCTGCAAGGAAAGGGTGGAAGAGCCAGAGATGTAGTTAATGGCAGCCCTGTCCCTCCCAGACAATGACGCTATTGTCCCGAATCTCCAGGGCCTTCAGTATCATCCCAACTAGACTGTCTACATCCTTTGTGTTCCTTCCTTTCAGGAAACCAAATGTCCTGCGCTTAGCAGAACCTGCAATTCCATCTGACACCTTGATGCCTTCCTTTCCTTTGGAACTTTCCTGTCTGGCAGTAGCCAGAAGCCTACCCAGGGAGGGTGGATGCAGAGCAAGTGAGAAAGGGAGAGAGCTTTTGAGAACTCCTAGTCCAGGGGGAAAGATGCCAGAGGGGAAAGGGAAAGTCAAACCAGAGCCAAAATGAATCACAAAAAACAGCAAGTGTATACACATTTGGGAATATAGTAAACCTCTATTATAATTATCCTGTGAATCTATAATTGAAATCCAAGTTTTAATCATTTCTGACTGTGTCCCATAGTAAAAAATAAATTTTGTTGTGACTCAGTTTCCATACCCGGTTTTACAAACAACATTCACCATCGCTTCAATGCCTGCTGACATTTTTTCCTGTCCTATCCTACTCCATGTTTTCCTACCAAACCCCGCCGTACTCTATTCAATCCTTTTCCATTCTGTTTCATTTAATTTCTGTTGTGTTGGTTGTGATCTCTCTTCTTTCATTCTTGATTTTATTTATTTGGGTCCTTTCCTTTTTATTTTTGATCAAACTGGCTAAGGGTTTATCAATTTTGTGAATTCTTTCAGAGAACCAGCTTCTGGTTTCATTGATCTGTTCTACTGTTTTTTGGTTTTGATAGCATTGATTTCTGCTCTAATCTTTATTATTTCCTGTCTTCTGCTGGCTTGACGTTTCATTTGCTGTTCTTTTTCCAGCTCTTTAAGGTGTAAGGTTAGGTTGTGTATCTGAGACCTTTCTTCCTTCTTTAGAAAGAATGCTATATATTTTTCTTTTATGACTGCCTTTGCTGCATGCCAGAGGTTTGGGGCTGTGGTATTAACATTTTCATTGGCTTCCATGTACTTTTTAATTTCCTCTTTAACTTCTTGGTTAGCCCATTCATTCTTTAGTAAGATGTTCTTTAGTCTCTAAGTATTTGGTATCTTTTCAATTTTTTCTTTGGTTGATTTTGAGTTTCATAACGTTGTGGTCTGAAATATGCACGACATGATTTCAATCTTTTTGTACTTGTTGAGGGCTGATTTGTGTCCCAGTATGTGATCTATTCTGGAGAATGTTCTGTGTGCACTGGAGAAGAATGTATATTCTGCTGCCTAAGGATGAAATGTTCTGAATATATCTGTTAGGTCTATTTGGTCTAGTGTGTCATTCAAAGCCATTGTTTCCTTGTTGATTTTCTGATTGGATGATCTGTCCATTGCTGTGAGTGGGGTGTTGAAGTCCCCTACTATATGGTATTCTTATCAATGAGTTTCTTTATGTTTGTTATTAAATATTTGGGTGCTCTCACATTTAGAGCATAAATATTTACAATTGTTAGATCTTTTTGGTGGATAGATCCCTTAATTATGATATGATGCCCTTCTTCACCTCCTGTTACAGTCTTTATTTTAAACTCTATATTGTCTGATATAAGTATGGCTACTCCAGCTTTATTTTGAGGACCATTAGCATGATAGATGGTTCTCCATTCCCTTGCTTTAAATCTAAAGGAGTCTTTGGGTCTAAAGTGGGTCTTTTGTAAAGAGCATATAGATGGATCTTGTTTTATTATCCATTCTGTTACCCTATGTCTTTTGATTGGAGCATTTAGTCCATTGACATTTAGAGTGAGTACTGAAAGATATGAATTTATTGGTATTATATTTCTTGTAGAGTTGGAGTGTCTGGTGGTATTCTCTAGTCATTTATAGTCTTTGTTACTTTTGGTATTCATTCATTCATTTATTTATTTAATCTGTTCTCCCCTCAGAGAGTCCCCCTTAAAATTTCTTGTGCGGCTTGTGTAGTGGTCATGGACTCCTTTAATTTTTGTTTATCTGGAAAACTTTTAATCTCTACTTCTATTTTGAATAACAACCTTGCTGGATAAAGAGTTCTTAGCTGCATAATTTTCCAATTCAGCACATTGAATATATCCTGCCACTCCTTTCTGGCCTGCCACGTTTCTGTGGATAGGTCTGCTGCAAACCTGATCTGTCTTCCCTGTAGGTTAAGGACTTTTTCCCCTTGCTGCTTTCATGATTCTTTCCTTGCCTGAGTATTTTGTGAATTTGACTATGATATGCCTTGTTGATAGTTGGTTTTTGTTGAATCTAATGGGAGTCCTCTGTGCTTCCTGGATTTTGATGTCTGTGTCTTTCCCCAGGTGATTTGCTCACATGACCCTATGACCCCTTTTTCTCTCACTTCATCTTCTAGGACCCCTGTGATACTGCTGCTCTTCCTTTTTAATGACTCACTGATTTCTCTAATTCTTAAGTTGTGCTCTTTTGCCTTAGTCTCCCTCTTTTTTTTTTTTGCTTCATTATTCTCTATAAGTTTGTCTTCTTTATCTCTGATTCACTTCTCTGCCTCTTTAATCTTTGCCACCGTGGCATCCATTTGAGATTGCAGCTCAGTTATAGCATTTTTTACTTCATTCTGACTAGCTTTTACTTCTTATATCTCCAAAGAAAGGGATTCTAATCTATTTCTGACCCCAGCTAGTATTCTTATTATTGTGATTCTAAATTCTGGTTCAGACATCTTGCTTGTATCTGTGTTGGTTAAGTCTCTGGCTGTGGCTTCATCCTGCTCTTTCTTTTGGGATGAATTCCTTCATTTCATCATTTTGAAAGAAGAAAAAGAATTAATGAGGTAAAAAATTAAAATTAAAAAATTAAAAACAGCACACACACACACACACACACACAAATCAAACAAATGATGCTAGATCTTAGGTGTGTTTTGGTTTGGGTGTTGAAAGGAGCTTGCTAGATTAGAGAAAAAAGAGGAAAAGGGAAAAAAAGGAAAACGTTTGAAAATTTGAAAAAATGAATACAATGAAATAGAATAAAATGAAATGATTGAAGTAAACAAGAATTTGAAAGATTTACAAAAAAGTAAAAAATATAGTAGAAAAAATAAAGAAAAATATTTTAATAAAATTAAGAAAATAAAACTTTTTCTTTCTGTATTCAAGAAAAAGAAAAGAAATGAAAAAGAAAAAAGAAAATCGAATAGATGGACCAGCAAACAGACTGAAGTACAATTGAAATTACATCATTTCCCCCCAGAAGTCAAACAAGAAACATTTTATAGTCCATAAACTAGGCAGGCAGAGAGGCTTGTGGTGTTCCAGTTGGGCGGGGCTTAGTGTAATGGCTCCATTCTCCACTAGATGGCGCTGCTTAGCTTACTGGGGTGGATTGTTGTGGCGCCTGTAGGTGTGTGTGTGTGCATGCGTGCATGGGGTGAAAATGGCATCACCCAGCTACCTGGTCTCTAGTATGGGAACTCTGTTCTCCCTGATCAGCAATTGTGCACTGGTCCTTTGTCTCCAGCTTCCATCCACTCTGTTTTTACACTGTCCATGACCAATCTGTCAGGTTGCCAGGCAGCACCTCTCTCCTGAGTTTTATCTCAGATGTGGCTGTTTTTCCTGACCCCTTACTTCTGAGAGACTGTGGCTTTGACCCATTCTGACTCTCTTTGGGAGGATCTCACCAAGCAATGGCTGGGTGCTGGCGCTCATGGAAGTTTTCGTGGAACTGTGGTGCTATAGATGCTCAGAAACTGTGGCTGGGCACCAGCCCACCCCAGAAAAAGTTCACGTGATCATGTAGCAGTAGAGTTTCAGGGATTATGGAAAATCACAACACACATCTGACACCAGGCTTCTCCCTTAACAACCTTGTTCCAGCACCAGGAAATATGGTTGTTCTCTGTTGTCTGCTGGGACCAGGTGGCCACACAGCCTCTACCAAATGTCCTCCCAACAGGGGAACCACCTCTCCCTGTGTGGCCCAAGGACCCCTGGACTCCTTACCAGAGCACTGCCAGGTATGGAGCTGCAGAGTTTCAGACTTTGTGACCCTCCTGTTTATAGGGTCTTAATGGATTTAAACCTTCTCCTTTCTTCTTACTCTCTTGTTAGTTCAGTCCTTGTGGCTGTTTCAACTTTTCCACTTTTTCTCCAGCTGCTTTTGGGGAGGGGTGCTTTTCCCATACTCTCCCTCCGTCTCTGTCCTCTCTCCGTAAGCAGAAACAGCTCCCTGACCTCCGCTGCTTCTCTCTCTCCTCCAGTTCACCTCTCTGCACCGAGTACCTGCAGAGTTATGTGGTTCAGGTTGTGCAGATTGTTGTGTTAATCCTCAAATCAGTTTTCTAAGTGTGCAGGATGGTTTAGCATTGATCTGGCTGTATTTCTTGTATGCGAGATGCAAAAAAACCTTCCATGCTATTCCACCATCTTGGTTCCTCTTCCATTCTATTTCACTAAAAAAAAAGGGGGGGAATGGTGGCTACCCACTTAATTTAATGATCCATTAATCAATGATAACTGGCAATTTAAAAAATAGTGATTTGTTAAAATTCATGGATGTAAAGACTTCTGTGTTCATAGACTTTCAGAACTTTAGATCATCCATTTCTAGCATAACTTCATTTTCCAAGAGAAGACACTGAGCCCTAAAGAAGTTGTAATTCATTCTTGATTATAGAGCTGGTTGATAATAGAACCCGTATTTTTTCAGAATTCACATGGTGATGCGAGAAGGAGCATAGTGTGGGACAAAGCGTCCAGGGTTGGAATTTGTATACATGTTTTGTTCACAACTCTGTGACCTTGAGCAAATCACTTAAAACAAATTGACCACAGTTCTTGTTAAATGTGCTGCTGTGAGGACCAATTAGGTAAAACATAAGAGAGGATTTGCAAATGGTGACATCCAAAGGTAGAGAATAACTGTATATCTGCCTTTATGCATCTGCAAGGACAGGTATATCTGAATTTCTAGAGCCCTTGGCTTTGGGATTGGAAATAAAAAAGTCTTTGTGGTAATCGGGCTCTCTCTTTTCATCATATACAGACTTCCAACCCCTCTACCTTCTCTTTTTTTATGATCTTTCTTCTTGGTTTTATCTTGTCATTTCCTGATGTTTCACAACTAAGATCTTTGTCAATGTGTCTTGGTTTCTGGGTCTTCATAGATAATTCAAGGTCAATATATGGTTAGAAATAAACCATCCCTATAGGAGTGACAAAGACACTCACAAGCATCTGTACTGTTCTGTCACAGCCACTGGACTGGTGTCTCTCTGAGTGTGGGAAATGGAAAGGGACAGACTAGCCATCTGGAAATTCATCCAAGATGTTCCATCTGTCTCTTAAGAGAATGTGTATTCCATAAAGAGAATTAGTAGGAATGAGTAAGACATGTGGAGCCTATAATCAGTTGGCCCAAGGTAGAAGCAAATTGTCCCTGGGGCTTTCAGATACTTGAGGTAAGTAGGTGTGAATGGTTTCACACCAGGAGAAGCCCCTCTTTCTTGTGGAGGCTTCAGATGGCAGCTTGTCCACAGGTGACATTGTCCAGAAAGAGGTTCAGTTGGCATCAATCCCTGTGAGGCATTTGGGTTGGATGTTTGGGACAAGCTATCTCAGAAGACCCAGGAAAAGTCGTGATGTGTTGTGGGCTCTCCTGGAAGCTCCTCAGATTTGCATTACCCTGACTAAGTGCTCTCAGAAGCACAGTTGAGCTTGGTCTGGCCTCATGATCACCCTGAAGCCATTTCTCTGCACTGCTGTGGAAGAGGTTCAACGGACTGTGGTTCACTCCTCTAAGGACCTTGATCTGTCTTAGAACCACAAGATACCCAATGTTCATAGCAGCACTTTCAACAGTAGTCAAATCATGGAAAGAGCCTAAATGTCCGTCACCTGATGAATGGGTCAAGAAGATGTGGTTTATCTACACAATGGAATTCTACATGACAATGAGAAAGAATAAAATCTGGCCATTTGTGGCGATGTAGATGGACCTCGAGGGAGTCATGCTAAGTGAAATAAATCAGGCAGAGAAGGACATATATTTTCACTCATAAGTCTAACAGGAGAAACTTAACAGAGGACCATAGGGAGGGGAAGGGGGGAAACAGAATTAGGGAGAGGGAGAGAGGCAAATCATGAGAGACTCTTAAATACTAAAAATAATCTGAGGGCTTAAGGGGAAGGGGGAAAGGGGAAGGAGGGTGATGGACATGGAGGAGGGCACTAGTGGCGAAAAGCACTGGGTGTTATATGGAAACCAACTTGACAATAAACTATTAAAAAAAAGAACCACAAGAAAACTTTGCTGCAGGACATTTACATAAATCCATCTGCTTATCCTTCCTATTCCATATTTGAAAGATATGGCAAGGATAAGGCTCATTTTGTTTTTTTCTCCTACCAACATAAATTCCACTCAAATATCTGGTTCAGTTTCTTTAGTAATTTATGCATTCTCAGCTCAGTGATTTTCTGCAGAACCAGCCTTTTATGAGAAACTAGAATTTTCCTGGGGAGAAAATTGCCTTCTCTGTCACTGTAGTCTATATTTGGTGCATAACCACCTCTGTGACATGACCTGAGTTTTCACATCTAAAATGAAGAAGCTATACCTAGAGAGGACATCTTCTTCTGGTGATTAAGAGCAAAGATTTGAGAGCCAGGCTGCTTGAGTTTTGATCTCTACTTTACCACTTACTGGGGGTATGACCATGGGAAAATTATATAACCTGTCTGTATCTCAAATTTTTTCATCTATAAATTGGTGATGGTGATAACAGTATCTATGTCATGAAAATGATGTAAGTTAATGCAGTACCCAGTTATAGTAACTGCTATCTGAGATTTAGTGGTTTTCTCAGTAAGACAATCTCTAAGGTCCCTACACTCTTAAAAGAGGGTGATAAGAGTACAATGGTGCCATTTTACATGGGAATAACTCTTGTTCATAAAACTTGTCTCCATATATTAGCCTCTGGATGAGGAAATTGAGGCTAAAAAGAGGATTTGTTTAAGGACATATTTAAATTTTTTTAAATTTTATATTTTTCTTAAAGTTTATTTATTTTGAGAGAGGAGAGAGGGAGAGAAAGAGAGAGAGTATATGCACATACACACAAGCAAGGGAGGAGCAGCGAGAGCGAGAGACTCCCAAGCAGGCCCCACGCCGTCAGTGCAGAGCCCAATGCAGGGCTCCATCTCATGACGTGATCTGAAACCAAGAATTGGAAGCTTAACCAACTAAGCCACCCAGGACATACTTTTTAAGGGGAACAGCTGAGTCTAAAGCTGAGACTTCTGATTTTACTTTGGCATTTTCCTTACATGATGTCATTCAGCTGGGTATTGAGGTTTTCCTCTTAAATTGTTCTCCTCTTGATACCTCTTGTATTAAGACAGTGCCACCATTTTCCAAAGTACTGGATGCCACCAGAAATCTCAAAACATCTGTAACTTTTCCTGCTCCTTTCTATTTTAATTAAGATAACACTAGTTGCTATAACAGATAAGCTAAAGACTCAGTGGCTTAACACAATAGCGATTTATGTCTCACTCATGTAAACTATCAGTGTTTTCAGTTCTTGCTAGGTGATCTCTTATGTGGTTATTCAAGAATACAGACTTCTTCAAGAGTATCTCCATCCTCTTCCAGGACCTTGGAATTGTCTCCTCCTGGATGGCAGATGAAGCAAAAGATCATGAAGGTTTTTCACCTACTTTGAGACCTAAGCAACAGCTACTTGTGTGGCCCCACCTAGGCATAAGGTGGGCAGGGAAATGTAGTCCCTGACTGGGCAGTCACTTCTTGACAATACCCTCGGGAAGCATGAAGTTTTGGTCATCAGCTAGTCATTTGGCCACACTTACTCATCCCACTTTCAATCACTTCATGCTTATTCTCTAAGTTTTCTCTTATATTGGTGTTCTACTTCCATTTCCATTGCCACCACCCTAGTTCAGGCCCTTCCAATCTCATCCTAAGATATTATTACCCTTAAGTGATTTCCTGGCTTCTATTTTTCACATTTCCCCATGTATCCCACACGCCACAGCCAGATTAATCATCCTGAACTACTTTTTCAGAATGTCATTTTCATTGGCTCCGTTCAGCAACAACTCAATGTTGATGGGGCTCCTATTCACATAGTGATAGCACTGAAGGGACTTAGAAATGAATAATATCTGTCCCTGCATTTAAGTTGCTTACACTGAACTATGGACTAGGACAGGGAATAAGTTCTGGGATGGAAGTACCAATAAATTGCTGTATGTGTATAGAGGAGGGAAATATTAATTTCTCAGAAACGAAGAACAATTCTAGCTAAGAATTATTAAGGAAAGTGATGAAGCACAAGACTTGAGAGGATGTAATGAGAGTACATGTAGTTTCTGAAAGAGCTCAAATCTTTGGGCTAAGGTGAATTTCATTCCAGGAAGCGGAAAAGGTGTAGCTGTAACTACTGAGTAATTGGTTAACCTTTTAGGGCATGGTGGTGATTTGGAAAGGTGCTGAGAGATTAAAGATAGGTAGATTTTTTAATTAAAAAAAAAGAAGTTAGGAAGTTCTATATTCTATAGTCTAGTGAATTTGATATCTATATCTAGAAAAATTATAAAACTTATTAGTAAGTAGATGAGATGAACCTGGGTTTGCTGTGAACAGATCATCTCAGACTGGTCTTGTTTTTTCTCTTTTAAAAAGGTCATTAGAGTTGAAGATCAACGGTCGAGAAAGGTTCAGTTTATCTGTATTTCAGCTAGTATTTTGATCTGTTTGGACAAAATTCTTTTTTTTAATGTTTCATTTATTTTTGAAAGAGACAGGCAGAGTATGAGTCAGGGAGGGGCAGAAAGAGAGGGAGACACAGAATTCAAAGAAGGCTGCAGGCTCTGAGCTGTCAGCACAGAGCGCAATGTGGGGCTCAAACTCATGAACCGTGAGATCATGACCTGAACTTAAGTCAGATGCTTTACTGACTGAGCCAGCCAGGCGCCCCAGTTCGAACAAAATTCTTATGGAGAAGTTGGAACAGTATGGTCTGGATGATGGTATGGTTTGGTGTATTAAGTTGTTAAAAGAATTCATTTAAACTTGGGAGGAGGCTTATAAAGGTGTTCCAGAAACCTGTTATTGCTCTCACTTGTCCTTTAAAAAAAACATTATTTTGGTGGAAGACTTGATGCTCAGATTTGGGGTTGATATGAATTTGGGAGCTAAGCTAGTATCTTTGAAATAATGAGTTTTTAAAAATTCTCTGGGTACTTTTCTAAACTTGAGTTTGGAATGAAAAAAGAAAAATGAGATATTGTTCTCCATATGATAAATTTCCTCTGTATATGTTTATCCCCTCCGGAAAAGATAGAAGCTAAGAATTTCTAATTATATTTTGGCTCAGAATTGTTCATGGATTAAAAGTTAACTTTGTACCAGTCAGTACCACTCAGCCAGAAGGATGTTCTTACTTATTACATTAAAAAAAAATAACTGGTCTGGGCGCCTGGGTGGCTTAGTCAGTTAAGCACCTGGCTTCAGCTTGGGTTATGATCTCACGGTTCATGGGTTTGAGCCCTGCGTCGGGCTCTGTTCTGACAGCTCAGAGTCTGGAGCCTGCTTTGGATTCTGCGTATCCCTCTCCCTGACCCTCCCCTGCTCGCGCTGTCTCTGTCTCTCAAAATAAATAAAAAAACATTAAAAAAAATAAGTGGTCAAGTGGAAGTTAGATCCTAAATCCTCTGCCTGAGTTTCAGAGGGAATAAGTTAATGAAGTATATGTGTACAGCCTACTCTGCTCCTACTTCTGAAGAAATAGTCTTGGGGAAAAGGATCGGTGAGAGGTTGGCTGTGCTCTGATGAACAGAAGTTTGGAAATTCAGCTCAGCCCTGAGCACTAACTACAAGTGTTGTGGTTGGTAGCATCAGGTGATGCCTGAAGGCCCAACTCTAGCCCCGTGGGTACTCCAGAATAAAAATCTAGGGGCCTGCTAAGTTGAACCATGATTTAGATGGAGTGATTAAAGTCACAATACCGTAGCCCATTCTGTAGCAAGGAGAAGGGCCCTGAAGCATCTTCTACTCTTGGGACACAGGTAAAGGAATATGGGGTGGGTCCATGCTCCTAATAATGGGCTTCTTTTCTTTTATGAATGCCTAGTGTTGAAGAGTGCTTAATTCTGTTGAGTCATGCAAGGAGCTGTCTTCTGAGTTGGCAAAGACCTGTATCTGAAAATGATGAAACAAGCTACATGGCCCCTTATTAGTAATGCCATAGAGGGCATTCCTAAGCAGGGCAGGGAGCAGAGAGGCTGTAGGAGGAGATGACTTTGAACATTCCTTTGAGTATTGAAAATATCCAAATTCCCAAGTTACCAGTTATAGCCTCCACTCTCTGGTTAGGAGCTAACTTCAGCATCAGAAATATCTGTGTCTTAGGGGCGCCTGGGTGGCTCAGTCCGTTAAGTGTCTGGCTTCGGCTCAGGTCATGATCTCCCAGTTTATGGGTTCGAGCCCTGCATCGGACTGTGCTGACAGGTAGCTCAGAGCCTGGAGCCTTCTTCAGATTCTGTGTCTCCCTCTCTCTCTCTGACCCTCCCCAGCTCACATTGTCACTCTCTGTCTCTCAAAAATAAATTTAAAAAAAACATAAAAAAAGGAATATCTGTATTTTAGTCCAGCTCTGCCACTTAATTTTGAAACACTGAACAAATGAGTTCCCCTTTCTGTGCCTCAGCTTTTTACCTATAAAATGGGGGATATAATATTAGTATATCAATAGTTAACTCCTTAAATGACAGCTAAAAAATTCATTGATTGAGCACAGCTCAGTTTACTAACTCCAGTAGAGGAGAGATCACCATTTGGCAAAGTCTGTAATGTTTCAGAAGGAGTAAGTCAGGAGAAGGTTTTTAGAGCCTGGACTCTAGGACTTGAGGTGGGTCTTGAAAAGCAGGAGAGACAGGAATTGCACAGTTTAGAACACCAGCTCTGGATTAGTGGGTAGTGTGAGGCACAGGTCTCAAAGTGAGCTCTTTTAGGGACTTCACAGTCTTATCTTCCAGGAGTAAGTATTTCAGAAACAAGTAGCTCAACTATTTTTGCCTGGTCCTAGTATTATTTTTGGGGATAGGAAAGTTTCTATTAATATTTACTTCATAAGGTTGTTATGAAGATTCAATAAAATAATGGACAAAAGCAAATAAACTACAAAAGTAAAGTCCAGCAGCGGCTCAGCAAATTTGGTCAATATTAATGATTGTTGTCCATTCCTTTACACTCCTAATGTTACTGTGGCCAAAGGAAACCCCGCCTTTATATGTCAATATCTTTACAAATATCATCCTCTCATCCTTGGATTTTCCTCTCAACTTTGGATATTCTAGAGAAATACAAAACTTCAGAACTGCTCAACGTCCTTTCCTCCATGCTGCCATCCCAGACCCTTCCTAAGAGGAAGAGATTTTTTTTAAGTAGTTTATTGTCAAATTAGTTTCCATGCAACACCCAGTGCTCTTCCCCACAAGTGCCCTCCTCCATCACCACCACCTCTTTCCCTTCCTTCCCCTTCAACCTCACTTCATTTTCAGTATTCAGTAGTCTCTCAAGTTTTGTGTCCCTCTCTCTCCCCAACTCTCTTTCCCTCTTCCCCTCCCCCTGGTCCTCCATTAGGTTTCTCCTGTTCTCCTGCTAGACCTATGAGTGCAAACATATGGTATCTGTCCTTCTCTGTCTGACTTATTTCGCTTAGCATGACACCCTCGAGATCCATCTACTTACTTTCCTACAAATGGCCATATTTCGTTCTTTCTCATTGCCATGTAGTACTCCATTGTGTATATATACCACATCAAGAGGAAGAGATTTTATCTTCTGAAATGCATGTGTTCATTAGGAGCTCTTCTTTGTGATACTCATTGCATTATACTTTCTACCTATGATAGTTATATGCATTTAGATATAACTTCTCCTGTTAGACCCTAAAATCATGCTTTTGTTCCTAAATAGGCACCTCCTCCACCCTGAGTGCTCAGCCCAGAGTCTTGTCTGTTCTCTAGATGCTTGCTGATTTAATAAACGTAATTTAGGGGTGCATAGGTCACTCAGTTAAGTGTCTGACTTTGGCTCAGATCATGATCTTGATTTGAGCCCTGTGTTGGACTCTATGCTGATAGCTTGGAGCCTGGCGCTTGCTTTGAATTCTCTCTGTCTACCTCTGCCCCTCCCATGCTTGCATTCTCTTTCTCTTTCTCAAAATTAAGTAAACATTAAAAAATTTTTTTAAGTAAATAAACATAATTTATTACTGACCAAATCTAAAATTGGAGACCTTAGATAAGAACTGGAGCTTAAGGCAAAGCCTAGGTCTTTCATGCCTACTTTTCACACAGTAGGTGAATTCATTGCCTTGATCAGAAAGTGTGACTGGGGGATGCCAGGCAGATACTAGAGAAGAAGGATGTGTGCAGAAATAGTAAATAGTCAGTGGAAGGTCATGCAGAAAATGGTGGGAAGGGAATACACAGAACTAGTAGTTAAGCTTAGAGATATGGGCAAAAAAAAACCCCTTTCAAACATGAGATGTTGGCTCTAATTCAGGGCTACAGATCTAACTAGGAAACACCAACTAGCAAATTCATTAAATGATCCTGTTTCCCTGAGGTCACGGTTATTGCTTGCTAGGTTACCACATTGATCAACATCTCTCCTCTTGGCATATATCTGGCAGGTTCCACAACATTTTTTAAGTTAACCTTGGAAATAGAGACCTAATTTTAAAGTTAAAAACTGATTATGTTAATTTAATATTCATTAAAGCTCTCATACATTATTTATTAAACATTTTAATGAAAAAACATGTCACATTGCTTTATAAGACTAGCTACCATTTTATAAATGTGGCGCTTTGTTATACATTAACTCATAGAATCCTCACATAACCTTATGAGGCATTTATTTACTCCATTTTCCTTGTATGTTAAGTTACCCACCAAACATCTCTTAGCCACCAAATGGTGGAGCCCAAATTCAAACTTAGCGTGGCTTTACTCTGAAGTCGTATTGTTAACCACAGAAGTAATTGAATATACATCTATTGATATATATTAAATAAGGCTCTCATCTAAAAGCAAGATTGTTTTACTACATGAAACTAATTTTTGGGGGTGGAGGAGACATTGTGGAAGAGATAGTATATAAATATTATATGGAAAATTATTAAAATTTTTCCAAAACACTTATATAGGTTTAATTATATATACATAATGCATATATAAAAATTCCACTAATTAATAATATGAATAAAAATGCTATTTCTATGAAATTTGCTTAGTAGTCCTTAGCTATATCAGTTTTACACATTTTCACATACATGTTAGGGTTGCAAGAGATACATATTTATTAATAAATGTAGAAGGAATAGACCAGAATCGTCGAGGAATATCAAAGACTCAATGTTTATTGCTTTATTTACTTATACAAACTAACAAGTATGAAATGAACACAGGGCTCTTAGACCCTCGAGTGAGTTCTGGAGTTTAAGTGTAATTCTTTTTTATAGCTGTTTTCTTTTTCCTACCAAATTCCAATGTGTTCATATAGAACCATAGGAAAGTGGTCATGGGTGACAAAGCCTGTCACTTGACTTTGCATTTAAAACGGGATAATGTATATCTTTTCAAATAGTTCTCTTGTCCTTGGAATCCTAAAATAGAGTATCTTTCCTTAGTCACTTGTGACTGTCTCTTCTTCAAAAAATGACTGGGACTCTTACTAAAGTTGCATCACTTTGACGAGGTATTTCTGGCGTTTCTTGCACCTCTCCCTTTTTCCATTTTCTAGCAGGTGGGGGGAAAGCATTTGCTGCTGCAGCCTCGGGATGCGTAGCTCCCAGGCCTGCCCCGCCGGAGGGTCTATGGTCATTCGATGTCTACGTCAGTCAGGGTCTACGGCCAACCAGTCCACCAGCCCCCGTGTGGTCCCTCTAGCAGCATATCTGTGTGTCCCGCCCCAGGAGGCCACGCAGCGCGCAAGCCGTTCCCACCTGTGTAAAGTAATCCTCTTACCACCACCCTGCCTTCTCAGGTCGTTCACCTCACAGAATTTTAGAGCGGACCTTCGAGATCACCTGACTCCCTGTTTCATTTTATTGACTGAGAAACTGAGGCCCAGGTAGGCCTAACAGCTCTGTAAGTATGGCCCTCCGACCAGCAGCACCAGCGTCCCCAGGAACTTTCTGGAAATGCACATTCTAGTCAGGTCTCACCCCACCCCACCCCACGGGACTCTGAAACTCTGGGGATGGACCCAGCAATTCGTGTGTCAAGCAGCCATTCAGAGGATTCTGATTCAGGCTCTAGTGTTAAAAATACCGGCTTGAGCCATTGTGCAAGGTCGTGCAGCTGCCAGCGGACCGCAGACCCGGGTTTCCTGACCCCCATGTGGAGCTCCATCGCTCTCCTTCTGCCTCCTCCTGAGCTTCACTCCTGCGTGGGTTTTGCTTTTTCTTTTCTTTTGTCCCCCTTGGCTTCCTTTTGGAAGCTGGCGTTTGTTCATTTAGTTTTTAATGAGGTCCGGTCTAGCCGCCTTTCTCCCCTCACAGCTTGCTGAAAGATCTAAGTTCAGGAGCTATTACCTAATTATATTAATTTCATGTCTGGGGATTTTAACAGTTTCTTCAAATTGAAGTTTTAATATTACCACAAATCCTTGCCCTGAGCAGAGGTATTGTTAGTTCCCCTCGTTCATAGAGGTTTTTCTTTGCCTTTCAAGCCAAGTTCAGCAGCTGAGCAGATGCATTTTCTTTCGCTCTTCTGAGTAGACAAGAAAGCCTCCCGCCCTTTCATGAGCCATATTCTTCCTCTGGTGAGAGTTTTGATCCTTTCTGACAAAACCGAGCACCAGGATTGCCCCTTTCAAGTCCAGCTCTCAAAGCACGGGCTTCGGCGCCACTCCCCCACCTCCCAGGCTGAGAGAACCGGCTCTCCTGACCCTCTGAGGCTCCTCCTCCTCCTCAGTGAGCCACCGGCAGGACAGACACCCTAGTCCGACCCTCCGCCACTGTTTTTTCGGGGCCATCCTCCCTGTGGCTGAGCTTCCAAGGGGAGCGTCTGGAGAGGCTCCCTTTAATCTCCCTTCTCTCAGCCTGTATTTCCTGGGGGCTTCTGTCCTCAGGCTGCAAACCTGTTGTGGTCACAAGGCCCTGGCAGGAAGCTGTGTGTTTCATGGCTTTTTTTTCCTAACATGACAGAAGTTTGCAGGGTTGCTGAAAGGTACTTTTGAGTTCCACTAGGCTCCTGCTTGGTGCAGGTCTTACTAATCTGGGTCCGGAAAACTCTGAGGGCCATGGAATGTTTTTTTGTTTTTTGTTTTCCATCTGCCTCTTCCTCCGCTCCTGGGGAGCTCTTTCAAACTGGACCTTCTCCAGCTGGACAGTCTGGGCCACACCCAAACTGGAGAGCTCTTGGGAGCCTGGGGGGCTTCTAGGGCTGAACTCTGGAACCAAGTATGGTTAGTTCTAGGAGGCCTCTAGACCAACACCCTGAGTGGGCCCTCAGGCCGAGGCTGGCCCTGGGGACTCACCAGAGCCCCAGGAGCCACAGGGAGAGAGAGATGAAGATTTTAGGAAATTTTTGCTGGTATTTGGATCTATGACATTTGTTTACTTGAGGTAAGATTTTCAATCCTGAGAACTGTCTACTGTCCCTGGGCTTGGGTTTAAATGAGTTCACCTTTGCATGGTGATCCCGTTTACATAAGGAACCATTGCGGAGCCCCTGTCGATGTATAACGGGTGACAAAGCTGACAGCCACTGTTAATGGAGCACATGCTGTGGCTCTCTGTCACCGGGACTTTGTAGGCATGGCCACGAGCCCTGTCCAGCTGGCAAGGCGGGTAGATGCTATTAGCTTCATAACACCAGCCAAGTGAGGGAATTTAGTGACAGTTTTCTCTTTCTGTGAAGTTTGGGCATGGAGTTTAGGGCACATTGACTCTGAAGTCAAACAAGCAAGTTCAAATCCTAGCTCTGCCATTTAGTATTATAAGACCTGGCTACACTCAAGCTCTCGCTACCTTAGGTTCCCCATCTGTAAGATGGACATAAACTGTATGAAGTTGATGCAAAGATTTAAGAATTAGTACACATTAACGACTTAAAGAACCCCTGGCATCATCACTATATGTGTGTTGCCTAAGAGAATGGAAGCCTGAAGAAACGACTGTTTCATATTATTTGCCAAATGAACTACTCCTTTAAAGCAGGTTTTTCTACATGTCTAATATTACTTCCTGACTCTTTTCGGTGCTAGGTAATAAAACAATTCAGGGCGTAGCTAGAAACTCCAGGAAGGGTATATGTGACTTTTACTTAGAGCAAATAACCCATTTATCACTCCCCTCCCCCCTCCCCTGCTCCCCCACCTCTTCCAGAGTCCTCTCTGGGCGCCCTGCACCTTTGTACGCTGCAAATCACATAGCAGCCAGTGCTGAATCCCATTTGCAGTACAAAGAGACTGCCAAGAAGGAATGGGCTTAATTAGTAAGAGATGTTCAAGGTAAAGCCTTTACAAAAGAGCTAACTGTGCTGTGTTAAAGGAAAGAAATATGATGAAAGCCACCATTACTGGAGCCAGGATGATGCGTATATTTCCTTAGCCTTTGCCTGCCATATCACATCTGCTTCCATGTCCCAGCTCCAATTTCAGGGTAGTTCAAAGCTTAGATTTCTGACTAGAAACCGTGGCACATTGTAAGAGCCGGGGAGCTTACACCATCAGATCTGTAACAACTTCGGGCCAATTAACATGCCAACTCGGGGGAAATGTAAGTGAAAGAAACAAGGACCTACCCCCAAAGCTATAAATGAGAAACAGACATGGAAGTAGCCTTTCCCAAATATGGGTAGAAATTTCTAAGCCTGAGAGTGGATATAAGTACTGTGGGGGCAAAACATTAACTGAGTGATGAATTTGGATAATGAGACAGAAACAACTGACCTGAGGTGGCAATAGCTCTGCAGAGCTGAGACTTGACCAGATTACCAGGGAGGGGGTGGGCGTGGTGGGGGTTGGTTGGGGGGTGGTGGTAAGATGGAAGGAGAGGGAAGGTTAGCCTGCACAATAGAATCAGAAATCTCAGTTCTACTGTTGGCCTTGTCACTTGACAGTTTTGTGACATTGAATGAATATCCCTATGGGCTGTAGGTTTTTAAGGTCTTACATATTATTCTTAGTGACCTCCATGTATGCGTTAAGTTTTGTCCAAGATCTTTAAGGAAGAGACAGAAAATCTTCTTTAACAATTTGCTAAAGTCCTCAGAGAGATCTCATTTGGAGATGGGGCCAACATTTATATGACTTAAATGGGATATTTGCTTCTCTTTAATTCATATATCCTCTCTAGCAGTAGGTGAGCATCTTAGAATTTGTGGCTATAGAAGAAACAATTTTTAAATCACAATTAGGTATAGTTATTAACTATTTCCTGGCTTTATTTACGATCCCTGGTGAGGCTTGCACTTTGTTTCTAGAACTGACCTGGGAATTTAGGAAAAATTCTTTGCCCACACTCAATGTGTAGATTCTATTCTGAACATTCTAAAGTTGTTACAGTTCTTGAGGATGAATAAAATTTGAAATGATATGAAAACTGAGCAAAGGTGGGCATTCCTTCATTCAACACATATTTATCAAGCCCTAACTATGTCCTAGGCATTAATTAGGTACTGGGGGAGATGCAGTGACCAAGGCAAACTCTGCCATGACACAGTCAAAAATCTACATGTGATAACTCATTCCATGTGCATTTCAGCAGGATAAGTTTCATGATAGCAGAAGTGTAGGAAGCATTAGCCCTTACTCATCTATCTACATGTCTACATTTCTCAGCCCCTTGCATTCAGTAGCATTGTGTGATTGTCACCAAAGCCATGTGAGTGGAAGTGACGTATCACTTTCACCCAGGGCACACTCCCTCCATGCTCACTCTTACCTTGATGACTTTGGAGGCCTCATATGCCAGAGAACATAGCTGTAAGATGGAGGAGGTAGGCTAGTCTGCTTCAGATGTTATGTGACATGTTATGTTTAATGTCAGTGTCATAAAAGATGGACTGTGGCAATATTCCAGATTAAAGGAGGCAACTAACAAATGCAGTATCTGCCCCTAGAATGGACTATGCACCGGAAGGGGGGAAAATGCTACAAAGAACATTATCAGATCAACTGACAAAATTAAAATATAAATATTATATTATATTTTTAAAAGTTTTGTATCAGTGTAAACCTGGGAAGATGACAACTGTACTATAGTTATGTAAGAGACCTCTCTACTGTTAGGAAATATACACTAGAGTATTTAGGGACAAGAGCCATATGTTATGTAACTTACCCTTAAACACAGACACGGATGGAGGTAAAATGTTAACAACAGGCAAATCTGGGTAAAAGGAATATGGATGTCTCTTGTACTATTTTTGGTGTTGTAACTTTTTGTAAGTTTGAAATTATATCCAAAATAAGTGCTAAAAAATTAAATGCTGTTAAGTCACTAAGAAGTTAGAGTTTATCGTTGCCACAGCGTAGCCCATATTTTCCTGTCTCGTACAGCTGGAGTCGGGAATGTATTGCAGGGCTAACAAGTTAATTTAGAGGAAGAGTTCCTGGGTGAAGATTGTTTGAAAAATACGTAGGAATTAACCGAGTCAAGAGGGAGGAGTATTCCACGCAGAGGAACTATACATGAAAGCTGGTAGTGAGAAAGGGCACAGGACATTTACAGAACAGAAAGAATTCAGCATGAGTGGGACACAGAGGTTGAGCAAGGAGGAGGTGAGTAATGAAGCTGGAGATACAGGCAACCAGGTCCTGAAGGGCCATATAAGCCATGGTAAGGTGTTTGGATTTTCTACGAAAGGCAGTAGAAAACCATGAAGGATTTTAAGGAAGAGAATGCCATGATAATGGTAACATTTTAAAATGGATTGGAAGGGAAGAACACTATTTCAGGAAAGGCCAGTGGGGTAGTGGCCATAGGGATGGAGAGATGTGGGAGATTTGAGGTTTGAGAGCTTGTTAGGAGTTGAAGTCCATTGTTCTGGGTGATTGACGGATGGGAAATGGGAGGCATGACTAACTCCCTAATTCTGGCTGAGGGAATCTGGTAGATAGTGCTGCCTTCTAAGAAACCCAGGAAGAGGGTCAGGCTTATCAAGGGAAAATAATGAGTTCAGATCAGACACTTCAGTTGGGCATCTAATGGAGCCATGGTCAGGAGGCAGTTGGATGCACAGGCAGGAAGCTCACAAAAGAGGTCAAGGTTACAGGTAGAGATATGGGAGTTCCCAGCACCTTCATAGGAGTGGTGAGGTCACCAGGAAGAGGGTAGAGTGGAGAAGAGGGCCTGAGGCAGAACCCATGGGGCAGCAGTATAGATGGGTAGAGAACTTGATACTAAGATAGACTTCAGCAGTGCCAGGGAGGTAGGCTCTTGCCACTCTGGTGTGCCAGTTTCTGCCCTTGAAAATTAGTCCTAGCTCACTGGGGTAGTAGAACTCTGCTAATTGATACTTAGACAAGGAATTAGATTAGCTCTGGAAAGCTTCAAAATAGTATGTTTTTATATTTATAAGGGATTTCTGCACATTTAATGATTAAAGTATTTTCTATAGTTAGTGAATGAGCTGTTGACACCTCATTTTATAGATGGGCTCATGGAGCTCAAGAAGCTGTAACTGTTCTGCGTTCTGTTTCTCAGGGATTTCGCTGGCAAGCTAGGAATGGGATGCCAAGCTTTTGGCTTTTAGACTTAGTGTAATTTCAAATAATTATTCATAGGTCAAGACTTGTTACATATGCCGTTTTGTATTCTTTTTGTGTTTTAATCCTCAATTTTTCTGGTTCCATTAGCTAGTGCTCCCCTTTATGCCATGGGTTTTTTGGAAGGCTACATGAAAATAAATTTGTAGTCATTCAACTGATCACCATCCTTCGATCCCTGATTCTTCCTCAGGCTTCTGGACCAGGTTTAAGTGTGGTCCTGGAAGCATTGCTCTCTCTTCCTTGCTAGGCTGTGTCAGTGCCCGAGGGCAGACTTCCAACATGCTGCTGACAAGGTCTGCTTCTTGTGGTTCTCTCCCACGAGCCTGTGAGCACCACAGGTGCCCGGACTGGTCTGGCTTATTTATCTTTGAATGAACACTCCTTGCTGAAGGAGCTGGAGGCTCAGAGAGTTAGAACATACCTGAATTTATGTGTGTGTAATTACCGTTGCATTTACATATGTTGGGGCTTCATGTTCAAAATTTTTATTTTAAATGTAGATATAGGTGGTGGGTGTGGTTCATTTGTGGGTCTGTCATTGGCTATTTCGAGGCAGCACAATGATCCAGCAATCCCACTCCTGGGTACACACCCAAAGGAAATGAAACCGCTGTCTCAAAGAGACACTTGTGGCCCCAATGTTTATTGCAGTATTATTTGTGAGAGTCAAGAAATGGAAACAGATCAAGTTCCCACTGATGGATGAATGAAGAAAGAAAATTATGTACTATATATATACATATATACATTATATATATATGTCAATGGACACAATACACATATTCAATGGACATTACACATACACACACACACACACACACACACACACACACAAATATTATTCAGCCACTAAAGAGGAGAAAATCCTGCCATTTGCGACAACATGGATAAAACTTAAGGACATTATTCTAAGTAAAATAATTCAGACAGAGAAAGACAAGTACTATAGGATTTCACTTATAGGTGGAATCCAAAAGAAGCAAACTCATAGACACAGAGAGTAGATTCGTGGTTTCCAGGTTGTGGTCATGGGGGATGGAGGAAATGGGTAAAGGTGACCAATGGATACAAACTATGAGTTATAAGATGAAGCAGTTCTGGGGACCGACCTAATGAACAGCATAGCGATAATGGTTAATAATACTGTATCGTGTACTTGAAAGTTGCCAAGACGGTAGGTCTTAATTCTCACCACACTGCTCTCTCCCCACAAAGTGAGGTGATAGATGTGTTAACTGACCTTATTGTGGTAATCATTTCAAAATATATGTGTGTATCACATCACCACGTTGTACACCTTAAACTTACACAGTTGTTATGTGTCAGTAGTATCTCAATAAAGTTGGAAAACTGCAGGCTTAGCCACTGATTCTGGGCTAGCTTCCTTTCATACAATTGTCAACTTTCAGAGTTGGCCATTGAGCCCAACCCCCTCTCCTCTGTGGGTCTCTCCCTTCTACGTTGTCCCCACCCTGTGTATTATTTGGCTTTTGGCATAGAGTAATTTGGCCTTGCCAGGAATGTATTGGTCTTATAGGACACAGGTGGCTAGTCATCTTTTTTTTTTTTTTAGTCATCTTTTATAAAATGCACACAGCAGACTCCTAATTAATGATGATGATGGAATTAATATAGTGATGATTGAACTAGACACCTTCTGTTAGAATTGTATTCTGTAGGGACTGTGTCTTCATTTGTTTGGATCCGTGTCCTTGTACTACAACTTGAAAGATGACTGTGTGTGTCATAGAGGTGAATATCCAGGAAAGCCAGCAGCCGACCTGAGCCCAGAAAGGTTAAGTAACTTGCCCAAGATCACATAATTAATAAAGTGACAAAGATAATGGTTCAAACCCAGGTCTGAGTGACTGATACCCATGCTCTGAGCCCCCCAATCCCACCCCCCAGGACGCTGCACGTCTGAAGAGTTGGCTTGATCGTACAGTCAGGAAGGCCTGGAGAGGTACCCGAGTGTCCCTCTTCCCAGCTGAAATCAGAAAAACTAGAACACGGTGTCCCATGTGACTACGTTGTGACCACTGAGGAGTTAAAGGCAGATCCTGGAGCAGGCAGAGCCCTTGGTAATAATCACTTCCCAGCTGTTCTCAAGGCGGCGTGAGCCTGGGCATTTCTCTTTTCCATCTCCTTTCAGAACATTCTTTCTGGCTCGGAAATATTTAGCGTGGCTCTATTTGAATTGTTGAAGTTACAGCATTTGGTATTTTGTGTGCATTTTCTCTAAAATTTAAAAAAAAGGGTCTTATTGTCCTCCCTGGGGTAAAATCTCTGTCTCTCTTTGTGCCCACCCTCCCCACCCGCTTTTTAATTTTAAAGCATTTCTTTGGCACATTCTCCTTTCTTCAGGCTGTATCTGCCTTGATGAAATTCAGGTTTCACGAGTGTCTGCTCTGGTTCCAGCAGGATTTTGAGGACTTTTATATTTGTCAGCCAGTCCCTTCAAGCAATGGGCTACCCTTTCAATAATTAAAGGAGAAACCCCAAAGCTACTAACAACCTCCCCTTCCTCTCCTTTCTTTTTTTTTTCACACTTGTTCCAGCATTTTTGGTTAATACCACTGCTGATAAATTAGAAAACAAAATCTCTGTGGGTGACCAGGCAAAATTTATTAATCATATAACTCTGGCAGACGGCATAGCCCTAATACAAACATTTGTGCTTCTGTCCCTGGTACTCGTCTGATCACTGCCAAGCAGTGACAGATTTTAAAGACAATCACATTAAGTATTAATCAAGCTTGAAAGATGCAGCCACGCAGAGGCATACTAATGAGTAGGCATTTCCTGCCTGCTTTCTGCACTAACAGCATCTCCCACGCCAGTGTATTATTGAAAATGTTCTTCTCCTTCATAAAACATCACTTTCAGCATGCCTAAAAATTTAAAATGGCCATTGGCTGGTGGGTGGCCTCAAATGACACAGCTCCTACTAAGTTATACCCTGGGCTCTAGGCCTCCCTGACTGTGCTCACCTTCCTTATCACCTAGCTTGCTTGCTTGCTTTTTAATTTTTTTTAAACATTTATTTATTTTTTGAGAGACAGACAGAGCATGAGCAAGGGAGGACAGAAAGAGAGGGAGACACAGAATCTGAAGCAGGCTCCAGGCTCTGAGCTGTCTGCACAGAGCCCGACGTGGGGCTCGAACTCATGAACTGCGAGATCATGACCTGAGCTGAGGTTGGCTGCTCCACTGACTGAGCCACCCGGGCACCCCTATTAGCTTCATTCTTGATGCAGGGGGGTGTCAGCAGGTGCTAGATGTTTGGTTTGATGATTAGAGAACTCTTGGAGGTTAGGAAAGTGAACCAGTTTATGAAGAAGGCTGGGCCTGGAAGGAAGGGAGAAAATACTGCAGGAGAGGGACCTGAGTACTGGTGAGAACATGGGGTTGGCCACATCTGCCTGGTGGGGGTTGGAGAATAGCAGGCGATAATATTTGCTAAGGGAGGTGGGTTGGCAAAGACAAGGATTTAAGAAAGAAGTTCATACTGCTTTGATGAAAACTTCTGTGGGCCTGAGGAGGCTCCTCAGAGACAGAAAACATCCTGGAGGGTAGAGTTGCTAGTCTGTATACGCTGGGAAGGTGATCCCAAAGCGGAGGGAACTAGGCGGTGATTTAGACGACTTAGATGAACAATCCAAGTGTTCATTGGTACTCCAGGAATGCATAGAGGAAGAATCAGAACTCTGGTCCCACCACAGAGCTTCCTTGAGTTACTCAGTCCTTACCATAGCAGAGGGACCTCAGAGGCTTCATGGCTATTCAGAGTTCCTAGGTATTAATGTTGAAGAAAGAATGGAAAGAGTTATCAGAAAGAGAAGTGGGCTGACCTCTCAGTTGGGACCTCAAGGGACCTTGCCCAGCTGGGGTCAGCTTTTTAGCTTTTGGTTTCAGAAACATGAGTGTGTTCTGAGAAAGCCAAGCTAGGAAATTGACTCACAATCACCAAACTCACATGAGCTTGATGTATAAGTGGAAAACTCCAGTTACTTACTTCTAATAAGAATATGTAATTATTGGAGTGGGGTGGAGTAAATATGTATTTATGTGTGTGTTAATCTGAATTGACTGGTTGTCTCCTCTCTGTGTAGGTAAATCCACAGGTTAAAATTTAAAAGTGTTTTGTTAAGTACAAGCTCATAAAAAGAACACATTATCCTCTTGGTAGTACTAAAGATGTACCAGTAAATTCTTGATGTTTGGTCTCTATTTGTCTTGACTCCCTAAAAGTCGACCACTTCCACTTCCTTGAAAGAAAGACCACTTTCTCTCACTAAATTTTCATGCAACCTTCTGTACAATTAATTAGGTTCCAAGTGATTTCTCAGAGATTAAAACTCCTTCAGTCAGAGTGTTTTTTGTTTTTTTGTTTTTCTGGGGGGATAGGCAGTTGGAAGCCTTCAGATGAGATAGGAGGTAGAGAAAATCAGAAGGTAATTATCTCTTGGTAACTCTGTCAAGCAACCGACCCATTGAAGCACCCAATAGTCCCCTCATCCCTTACTGGTGGTGGTGGTGGGGATCATAGAAACACAGAACTTAGGAGCTGGAACAGGCCTTGGAAATAATGTCACCTAGCTCCTTGGGTTCATGGAATTATCTGCTCATTTGGTCACTTGAATTAACTTCTCATTTGTAAATCTCCATCTTTTCCTTCTTTTGTCTGAGGAGTAGATGTTCTATCAAAACACACTACTCTCCCTTCTAAGTGCTTGATCCCATTTCCTTTATTGTGACCATATACCTTATTGTTTAGACTGGGACTCTATTGAGAGTCAAGGGGCTGTGATTAAGAATGAAGCCAGGACCACAGGCAAAACCAGCACTTCCCTGAGAAGACTTGGGTGCACTGTCCCCACACTTTCTGCTGCCCCCTCCCCACCTTCACACCTCGATTCTTGACTTGAAGTAGTTCCTGTGTCAGTGGCTTTTTCAAGCTCTCCTTTTCATCTGCTTCCACATTTATTGTGAGCCATCTTTGTGATCGTCCTTAGGGGTTTGGGGTGTGGTTTGCCTCTAGGGTGAGACTCTTCTCCCGCCTTGTGGGGGAGCGAGGAGGGGAGGGAATGAAGCTCAGAAGCTCTTTTCCCCAGTGTGCCCCCAAAGGCAGATATTTCTCCAGGAAGAATGCTGAATAAGAGGTTTGAGGTAAGAATGCAGAGAGAAACCGTTTTGCTGTAAGAATCTTTGCTGCCCACCTTGCACTCACCCACGCCTGCTGGCTTCTAACCCTGCTCAGAATCCCTCTGACTTTCTCCATCCTTACTCTCCTCCTCAGCTCTGGGATTCCTCCTTCAGGCCATTCCTCCTTGGAACACGTTGCTTCCAAAGTCAGTAAGCTCTCCAGGGAGGGAGGGACCTGTGCTGTGCAGTCTCCCTAGTGAACTTAATGCAGGACCCACCTCAGTGAGCTTTGCTTGCCCTCTGGCATGCGGCAGGGAGCCCAGCCCACGGTGGCAGCACAATACATACCAGTTAGCTGGAATGATACTGTGGGGCTGTAAGTGGGCCTTCAGCACTCTGCTTCAGCCTTCTTTCTTTGTTCTTCCCCAGGAAGACTGAATCCCTTTGGCATTGTCACCTCTGCCCGGAGAGAAAGAAATAACGAACATGCTTGGAAAGTCACTCATTCATGCAGGAGGGGTCAAATTTCCATCAACTCAATTTTCGAATGTAGTGCCTCCTGAGAGAGAAAATGCAAGGATCCCTGAGGGTTGGGGGGGCATTCTAATTTCAGAGCACGATGAAATCAAAAGTTATATATCTAAGCTTCTTTCAGTTTTGCAGTTTTGGCTCTTCCTGTCCCTCAAAGGTTTAATGCCCCACAGGAGCCACTGACAATAAAGTGAGATGTCCTTGGGGGATGGCTGATGAGCCCTTCCTAGGTGTTGGTTGAAGCTGATTTGGCCTCGGGGGTGTGGCTGGGGAGGTCTTTGCTAAGGATTTGTGAAATTTGTCCCAAGAGTCAACTCGTGGGGGTTGTTTATTAACAAGGTTGGAATCCTTTCCTGACCCCTTTCCATCTTCTGCCAAAAATCTCCAAAAGTTCAAGAAGAATTGAGTGCATTTCCCCTCAATTGCTTCCTGTTCATTATTGTAATGTCAACCTCATCTTGGTTTCTCACTTACAGCCTGGCTGGCAATGAGGAAGAAATATTGATCGCTTCCTAAGAAGCCGCTTTGAGACTCTCTAGGGCTCTGGACGTGCAGCTTTTGGGCTTGGCCAAGAGTCCGGAAAATCCTTCAGGCTTCTAGATATTTAGTTGCATAGAATATTCTATCTTGTGACCCGAAATAGATGGTGCGCCTTTTGCCACGGGCAGGTTGAGATCTAGCCCCACTGTGTGCCAGGCAGGGGTCTGCTCTTGACCCCTTTTTACTGTTAGTATGTCTACACTCCACTCCCAGCTTCGGTGTGAGTTTCTTTCCATCAGGCCGCCCCTGCTTCCCTTCTCTGATGACTGCTCCCAGCCCCTGGAGTTCCTCTCCTCCCACACACAGAGTTTAAGGTCCAGCTGTGACAAACGCAGGCATACTTTATGCTCCCGAGTTTGCTTGTGGGATCAGACAGAGGAGATCAACCTGAAATTGCGCCCAGCTTGGTTTCTTCCTCTTCTATTGGACTTTTCTGCTGTCTTTCTCCTGAGAGCATTTTGTGCTGAATCACTTGCCTGAGGAATCCTGTCTTGGGCTCTGCTTTGGGAGACCTGACCCAAGATAACATTATCTCATTGAATTCTCACAGCTGCTCTTGGAGAATTAAATTTTTAAAAAATGACTTTCATTATTCTCATGATAAATGAAGAAACTGACTTCTCTAGAATTTAAGTGATTTCCTCATGACCACACAACTAGTAAGTAAAGTGCAGAGCTGAGATTTAAATCCAGAACTTCTGACTACAAATCTTAGATCTGGTTAATTTATTTAGACGAATTTTGGTTTGGGGGAAGAGAGGTTTGCATGAACAAACAAACAAGCTCTTCCCCCCCCAATGCAATAGCATGTAGCTGAATGAAATTCAGTTCCATTTTGTATTTTCTATCCAGATAAGTTTAATTTTTGCAAATTTCGTGTGGCCTGGAGCTGTGTTTGTGTGGCTTGCTCTCCCTGGCTGTCAACAACATGTAAGAAGTCTCTGCACATAGCTCCTCACTCCCTTTCACATGCCCCAAGACCTTGGCAAGGCTCCGTGGTGTCAGTCACAGCCCCTAGTAATGTAAAAAGCAGCGGCAGCTATGGGATCCCATTGCAGAGTCCCTCACTGAAATCTGTGCTTGGCGGGCAGCTGGTCCTAGATCACAGAGTCCTGCACAACGGTGGGGAGCTCCATGGACTGACACAGGAGTGCACACAGCTTGCTAGGGACACCGTCAGAAGCGGGGGTTCCCTTCCAGGTATTTCTAGAGAAATTTGGGTCATTTATAACACACACATTTATTCATTCATAGCTAAGCTCTCATATTTTTTCTCCATGAGAGTATTAGTAATTAACAAAACTTTTCAGTTTTTTTCCTAGTGGTTCACTATGAAGAAAGAAAGAAGTCCTAGAGTATGAGCTATTTTTGAATAAACTCAGTTTAGTAGGGAGGGAGGATTCCAAAAAGTAGAAGACCGTCTCCTGCCCTTAAGAGAATCTCTGTAATTCAATTATCATCAGAAGGTGATAACAAAGGTGATGACAATTGTAATACTCATCCATGGGCTGCTGTTTACAGTGGGCAAAGTATTTTCACCTTCATTAATTTATTTTTCCTGTGCCCTTTCCCTGGAGTGGAAACCCAGCAGTTTTGCTCTATGCTGATTTATTGTCAATAAACAGAGGAGCCAGCTCTGCTGTTACTGATCCAATCAAAGGTGCCAGGACTGCCACCTGTGAGTGACTGACACCTCAAGTTACATGAAAAGAATCCATCTCTCTCTCTCTCTCTCTCTCTCTCTCTCTCTCTCTCTCTCTCATATGTA
>NC_043708.1:33522693-33562914 GCF_006229205.1 Suricata suricatta
AGAGAGAGAGAGAGAGAGAGAGAGAGAGAGAGACATGTGAAGGTGGAAGAAGTGGGGCTAAGACAAGCTTCTTGGTTACCAATTCACTCAAGGCCTACTTTCATGAACTGCTCATGGAATCATTATTCTAACTTTGGAAATGTTAGAAGATTTTTGCTTGATACCTACTTGATAGTGTCAGATAATGATTAAAAAAAAAGACAGAGTTGTTGTACCCTCATTAATGATAATGGTTAAGATTTATTGGGTTCCTACCATGTGCTGGCATCTTTGCTAGGCGCTGTGGGTCCAAGAGGTATAGGGTGTGCTCACTCCGTGTCCTCAAGCACTTTGAACTCAAGTTGGGAAGATGCACTTAGGCTAAGTGGTGGGTTCTTGTTGTGGAGAAAAAGCTCAGTGGATGGAGAAATTACTCTGGTCTGGAAAGTCAGAGAGGACTTAGGAGATAGGGTGATTTAAAGACCTTCAATGAGGGATACGATTTAGATGAGTAGAGATGCACGGGAAGAGTGCTCTGGGAGGGGAGCAGAGGGAACTAGGATTTAGAGCCGGGAATGCATGAATTATATTTAGAAGACAATGAACAGAATATGAGTGGAGTGAAGTGTTGATATAAGAGAGGGCAGAAACATAAGCCTAGGAATCCAGATAAAGCTTAAATGCCAAAACAAGATATTAGATCCCTGGTGACAGCCACCATATATGGTATGGTGATTACATACGGTAAATACAATATGAATGATGACTGGTGCCAATGCTGAATGTCTAATAATTACCTGGTCCTGTCGCTGATGTTTAATGTGCCACCTCACCTACTCTCTTTAAATCAGTAAGTATTCATTGCCCATTATACCCTTAAACACAATTCAGTAAGCTACTTGTTATTATTTACATTTTAAAGATTAAAAAACTGAGGCTCGATAGGGCTGAGTAACTTCTGCAAAGTTGCACAGCTAGTTAACAGCAAAACCAGGACTTGGCCCTACGTCTGTCTGACAAAGCCTGCTTTAAAAAAAAATTTTTTTTTTTTTTAATAATGCTATACCACACGTTTCTGAGTCTTTTTAGAGGCTGGAGTAGTGGAAGTTGTTAGGGGGAGGTGAGGAGGTCAGAGCGGAGAGTCTGGAGGTAGGGAGCTGTTACAATAGGCCAGCAGAGAAGTAGTGGCTGCTGTATGAGGAGAAAAATGAGAAAGGGGATTGTGGTGAAAGTGGAAGTGAGTGGAAAGGAAAAGATAAGTTCCAAAGATGCATTGATGGGTTAAGAATGTTCCGGACTTTGTGGGTGAGTAAAGGTAGAGAGAAGGGGAGGACTCAGATGCTTCCAGCAATTCACGCCTAGCCCTTGAATGTGAGTGAGATGGGATTATGAAAATCAGGATTCCATGATTTCTTAAACACACCAGAATACATGCATCTAAACAAGGAGGTCCTTCAAGGTAGCTACCTTGGGAGATTTTTGTCTCGTTCCGACAATACTACCATATCTAAAATACTGGAAACTCTTCCTTCAGGAGTGCTTTCAGCCACACAGGAAGGGTCCTCTAACTTTACCCAAGATGTCATTTCCTTGACCACTCATCTGATTTTCCAAGCTTAGCTCCAAGTAAATCATTTACTTATTTAAAAATGATAACTGTAAGGAATTATATTAGTCAAGGTTCTCCAGAGAAGCAGAATCAACAGGATATATACATCCTAAGGATATATCCCAGGAAAGACAGTAGTATAATTCAGCTCAAATCTGAAAGCCTGAGAACCAGTGGGGCTGATGGTGTAAATCCCAGTCGGAGGGTAGAAGACCACAGCCAGACAGAAAGGGATGAATTCTCCCTTTGTTAGTTTTTTGTACTATTCAGTCCCTCACTGGAGTTAATGATGCCCACCCACAGTGGGGAGGGCAATCTGCTCTACTGAGCCCACAATTTACATGCTGATCTCATCTGGAACACCCTCACAGGCATCCAGAAATGAAGTTTAGCCAAATATCTGTGCACCAGTCCAGTTGACAGGTAAAATCAACCATCACAGGGATGTGCCGCTTCTGAGGGTCTTCTCGGGTTCTTCTTACTCCTGGGGAGACAACTTGGACAACCCAGATTCCAGGCAGTAGTGGGTTTGAACCCTGATTCAGCCAGTTCCTCAGCCACATTACTTAACCCCAAGGCACTTAGGTCCTTCAGCTGTAAAATGGATATTACAGTTCCTTCCCCAGAGTGCTGGAGTTTTAATTAGGATGCTTTCAGTGGCAAATAGTGCTTAAACAATGTGGGAATTTATTGGCTCTCATAGGGAGAAGTCCAGAGGTAAAGGGGACTCCAGACAGAATGTAATTGGGACCAAGTTTAAGTTTTTGTCCAGTTCTCTGGTCTCTATCCTCTTCTGTTTGTCAACTTTGTTGTCAGGCTGGCTCCTTTTGTGTTGACAAGGGGGTCATCAGCAACTGGGGCAATGTTCTTTCTCGCTCACATCCAGTGAGCTCTTCCCCAGAGCTGAGTACATGCACTTCCATTCCATCTGTCTGGACCCTCTTAGGACACACTCCCACCCATGGACCAATAGCCAGCAGCCAAATGCCATGCACAGGTAGTCTTAGCATGGGGTGGACTGGGTGTCAAGAAGGATTAAGTAGTAAACCCATGGGCATTTCTGGCTTATGTCTAGCACTCCAGAAAAGTCAGTTACTTTTCCTAGTAATGAAGAGAACATTTCATTGGGCCAGTCACACGTACATGCCTGTCTGAATGTGGAGCGTCCTTTCTCTTTAAGGTTTGTCTTCACTGTCTCCTTCAGCCAGGGGTACAATTTCACTCCCCAACAGTGAGGATTTCGGTGTAGTGCAGACTGGGATGTAGCCCTGGGCTTGTCTGGAGCATGGGAGCAGCTCCACTGTTAAGGACAGAAGTTAGGACATATGACCAGGAAAGGAATGCTGAGTGGGGGCTGGGAAAGAGGAGGCATTGGGAATCAGAGGCAGAAACCACAAAGTGTTACTGACTTCATCTTTGCTCTCTTCTGCTTCTGGTGCCGTTTCTGCCTTCACAGAGACTCCCCGGGGGAAGGGATGAGGACAGGGTGGCTCTCACCAGCAATTAGAGGGAAGCTTTAAACAACTCTTCCATCCAGGCATACTTAGAACCCCATTTCATCTTTATGTATTTGGCAACTAGCTGGGAAAGACCGGAACTGAAGCTTTCACACCTATTTAGCACCTGGTTAAATATCACTTGGCACCTGCCAAATGGGTCTCTACCATGTAGGGGGAATTTGCACTGATTACTGTACTAATTAAGCAAAAGTCATTGCTACTCACAATCATTAGGCTAAATCGGTTTCTGGGGAAAAGTCTTGATAAGCAGCTGCCCAATTGAACTGGATTTGAAGGCACCCCCCACTTAAGCTCATGCACTGGTGGTTGCTCACAGACTATCTGCCCACATGAGCTGGATTCTTATGATCAGGTTCTTGATGGTGACTGAACTCAGGGGGAGTTGGCAGCCTCAAAGTTAGGTGACATAGGTTGTAGAGTCTTAAAAGAGGAGATGCTCAAACTTAATTGAGGTAAATTATACTAAGTACCAAGCTTATGGGGCACATTGAATACACATTTCATACATGCCTTGGCTCATTATTTACTTTCCTTTTATTTCCTTTCCGTAAATGCTTTTGGGGTGGGCATTTCCCTGCCCCGGTGACTTTCTACATTGCCCTATAGGTTACTTAGAGAGTTTTATAGACTCATTTTGTGACTGCAGTGTACTAGATTATCTGAACTATGATTCTGAGGATTTGTGTGATCTTGGCATTTGTTGGACAATTTGTTGGAGAGGGTGTGTGTGTGTGTGTGTGTGTGTGTGTGTGTGCGTGCATGGTGGGGAGGACATCTGATGATAACCATGGTATCTAGCACATTGATAATGCTTGTGAGCATTTTGAGGACCTTTTGTGTGGCAACAGATTCTCATAAGAGACCAAGAACTTTTCAGTAACAACATCAGATACTATGCCTGAAGACCAGCACTTTTGAATCAAGGTACAAACTGCATCTGAAGCCTTGTCCTTCTATCTTTTTTAATAACACAGCTACCACTTTTTAGAGAACGGTGTTTTAGAAGCTGGGGAATGTTGACCAGGGTGGGAATGGTGAACGATATTATGTGGGTGGTATGGAGGCGAGCCTGACCCGTGTATATTTGGGAATAACATTTCCTACTGTGAGGTGGGCTCACGACGTTCTATTGGCTATTTTTTTGAAATGCTAATGGGCAACATGAGGCCAAGACATTTTCCTAATATTGTACATGTCAGACATATTTCTGTCTTCACCAGGTTTTCCTGGAACCCTAAGAGAAGTTGTTTCTTTTGGAGAGGAGGCGGATGACTCCACACCATTAAAAATTGTGATGATGCTTTGGGGCAATTGCATCTCACTCACTGTAAGGTCAAGGGAAAGAAATTCAATTTGAAGCCAATGGAAAATTTCAAACATGGGTGCAGTCCCATATAGCAAATGCCACTGCAATGAAACTCTCCATGTCCCAGTGATTCCCAATGGCCTATTTGTATCAATGAGCAGTGGAGTCAATGAGGGGAAAATTTGTCCTAAAGAAAACTACGGACTATCTCTTGGACTTTGTTTTAATGGGAAACTATTGCCAAACAATCTTGTGAGAGTGGAGCTAGGAGCAGTGAGAGAGCAGTGGTTTGGAGAAGGAAGCTCTCAGATGAGACCGAGACTTGAGTGGGGAGGGGAAACCAGTTAGAGGGATGGCTGTGCACATGAGCCTCTTCAGAAACACATAGAAATCCTGCAGGTTAATGGAGTGAGGGAGGGACATTCAATTCATTTTATTTTTCAGATTGAAGAAAGGATGACCTAGATAATTTGGGACACACAGGGAACAGACACTTGGGTGACATTTAAGTTCCATTCTTCTAGGGACTCCCACCTTTTGTGCAGTGCTTGGTACCTGCCAGGCATATATTAAATAATTACTGTGCATGAAAAATGAGAATGGACACAAAGGTTCTATGCAAAAGGTACATATCACAGATAATTGTAAGATTTTGATGGCTTACTGAGTTCCTTTCCAGGGAGGAGGTGGGATGGGACACAGATGGGAGATGTGCTGAAAACAGGGAAGGAGCAGAGAAATGGACCATGGCCGAAGCTGAAGATTTTGCTCCCCGGTTGTAGCTGAGAGGGGCTCTGCTGCTCCTCGATTTTGAAAGAGAAGAGCATTTTCGTCTTTTGAGTGACCCTCTGTTGGGAGACTGGTACTGCCTGGACCCTGTTTCTAGTCGAAGGTTAGAGAAACAAATATAGATGGCCCAGCAGCTCATTCTCTCCTCTTCCTGCAACTTGGCAGGTGCTGGCTCAGTGGTTGTAAATCAACTCAACAGATGGAGAGACCCCTGGACATCAAGGCCCTATCCCTTACAAGGCCACCAGGGAGCTTTGCTTGTGCTACAGTCACAAAGCTGTTCCCTGTCCCTCCAAGGGATGAGCCCCTTTGGTGGGAATGTTGTGTGGACCATGTGGACTGTCTATGCTTGGCATGAGCTGTGGGATGGTGAGACGTCCAGGGGTTCCATGTGCTCAGCTGCTTTTCTGCTTGTAAACTTTCCCCCTATAAATCCTATTTTATATCTGCATTGCATGATTACTTCACTCCTTGGGAATTGTTCCTCCCCCCCCTCCCCCAAAAAATTAGGGTCAGGCTTTCCAGGCATCTGAAGTATCAGAAGGACAATCTTTCTGCTTTGACGGATTAACGATAAAGAGAACTTTTCCCTGGCAGCAGTGAGACATGGCCTGCCAGCAGGAGAAAGGGTAAGAAGGAAAGAGACAAAAGAGGTAGACTAATCTTTTCTGATGCTGCAGGGAAGCTGATTTCAAGCCTTTTCTTTTGAAAGGATGTTACTGACTGATGCTCTTCTCCCCACTTCCAGACGCTTCCAAGAGCTGCAAGGTTGCCTGGGGCTGGCTGTTGATGTCTGTTGTCAGGGAAAGTAGAGATGAGCTCCTGAGAGAAGGAAGGTCCTTTCTGGCTCCCAAGTGAGGACAGAATGACAGACATCCCTCACAGGGACATCAGGTGGGGTAGTTTGGTGATCATGACAGAAAGGCACCTGGCAGAGTTGCGGGCACAGAGGCTAGAGTGGGCACAGCTCCTGTCTAGAGGGGTTTTCCATCCTTTGGTGGCTTCCAGTTTCTGTTTCTTCCAGAAAGTGCCGGGGAGAGCCCACCCAAGGCCTCCAGGCAGATGCCCTCCCTGTCTTCTGCTGGGTGAAAGGCCTGAGTCTGGGCAGGGGCTGCCCCATTATCCTCCCCAGGGACTGGCAAAGGTAACTACAGAAGGGATTGATTTCTTTTACTATTGGAAAGTAGGCTTCCTGAAGATGGAAGGTGGCAGCCCTTGATCCAAGAGTATTGATTCGCTGCAGTCCATCTGCTCAAGTTGTAGAAAAACTCTGCACAGCTGGCTAGCTAAGGAAGCAGAGGGGAGGCTCATCCAGGCAGACTCAAGTTGGGACCGGGTCAGATATGGTGGAGTGTGGGGGTCAGACAGCCCTGGCTTCCAGTTCCCCTCAGGTGCTGGCTGTGTGGACTTGGTAGGGTACTTAATCTCTTCTTATTCACTGTCCTATTTTAAAATTTTTTATTGAGCTCATACTGGGCACACCGGACGCTGTGCTAGGCCCTGGAGAAGAAGGGGTGAGCACAGGAGTTACTCCTATTGTCAGTTCAGCCAACGCTGCTGGTCCCACTATCTGGGTTTGCTGCCCACTAGATGCCAGCCTCAGTTCCTGGCAGATCTCTGTGCCTTCACACACCTGTGAGGCAGGTTTGGCTCCATTTCTGGACCAGTGAAAACTGCCAAAGATCCAGATGGGAGGAAGGCTGCCGGCTTTCCTCTCTAGCAGTTTAATTGGGAAAGAAACTTGGACCCAAGGTGGCCCCTCATGTTCTGTGAAAAACGCTGTTTTGTCTTTCCTCAGAAGGAGTCTGGAAGCAGCCAGAAGCTCTGCCCAGGTGAACAGAGAGGCAGCTGTCACCTGAGAGAGGCCCTGGCATAAATCACACGGACTCCAGGAAAGGAGGGCAGGTTCAGCTAGAGCCTTAGGACACTCTAGGCTTTAATCTATCGACAACCTGCCAGGAAAATGGGTTATGTTTCCTTTTCCTTCGCCTACGAATCAGACACTTTAGAGCTGAAACCCGAGCCCCTGCTGCTGCCTCCTTCAAACAGAAATAAAGGACAGCTCTGGACTCCCGAAGGTGGTTCTTTAAGTCTCTGTCTGTGCCTGCTTTTCCAGGGCAGCCATTGCTCTGTCTGTGCCTGCTTTTCCAGGGCAGCCATTGCTGGGCTGGCCAGACTCTTGTCACATTCTGTCCTGGGCCGTTCGATGCCAGGATCGTAGGTGCCAAATCCTGGTTCCACCTGGCCTAACATGGCAGATGAACCCAGGCTGGCAGCAATTCTTCCTCTTGAGACCTTGCTAAAGTGACTCCCAAAGAATAAAATGTTATGGAGCAGAGGATAGAGGGAACGCAGGAGACTGGGAAAGATGTCAGTGCATTCTTGGAGCAGGGAAAGCACATGAAAGAATGGTGACTGGCCCCCCAGAGAGGGGAAAGCTGTGGCTTTGGTGCTCACAGAGGAGAAGCAAGCCCATGGCCTAGACAGGTGCAAAGAGCCTGACATGTAGGCTGAGCCAAAGCTTTGATTAAAAATCTGCCTAACTTTCATTAGAGCCCAAGGTCCCTCCCCAGTTCCTGCAGAGAGGTGATAACCAAACCTTCCTCTCCAAGGCTCCCACCTTATCCCTTTAGAAACTGATGCTGGAGAGGCTCAGGTCTCAAGAGCATCATGCACTGTGGGTGGTAAAGGTAACACCCAAGCTGAGTATGGGGGTCAATGACACGTCCACATTCCGAATTAGGGGGCCTTCCACCACCCTCCCCTGCTCTGCCCTTTAAATGCTGACCACCAGGCCCTTGTGGACTGGCTGCCGCTTCTCTGGGAAACTGAACAGGAAACGCTTACAGATCCTCATGTTTGAGGATCCCCTTAAACCTTAGAAGTTCATAGGCCTGGCCTACACATTCTGAACTTCTCATTGATTTTATCTGTGTTTATTTCTTCTAATTAATTAATTATTTATTTGAAAAGATTACCCTGAAGTGAACTTGTCCAAACTCAGACTGCAGACTCTATCTTTGTCGTGGTGGGTAGAAGTTGAATCCAGAGCCCCATGTTTCAGCCTCAGCTGAGCTGCTCAGGGTCTGCCTGCACCTGGGGGTTCAGGTGGCAGCCAGAGACGGGTGGGAGTTTATACACAAGGTTCAGGGCTTTCCCTGTCTGGATCTCTGCTGTCCAGATTGCCCCTAACTTTATTGTTGCCTGGGACTCTGATTCTTTAAGCCAGTAAGTCTGGGGGTTTCTATTAGAATTTTTGCCTGGCACACAATGGAACTTGGTCTCAGGCTAGAAGCTGCAACAGAGTATGAAATGACCCAGTGTTAACACTTCTCCAACATCTGGCTACTTTTGGTAGCCAGAACACACTTCAGATCGTGTTTATTTCTTTATATTTTGTTTAGGGTTTATAGTGAACAAAATCTGCCTTCCTAGTCTGATAAGAGCGAATTGAAACTATGTTTTGGTAGCTATTACTTTTTAGTAACTTTTATTTTCCTATCACTTTATTCCATCTTACTTTTTTAAAAGTTTATTTATTTGTGAGGGGGGGACGGGGCAGAGAGAAAGGGGGAGAGAGAATCCCAAGCAGGTTCCACGCTTAGTGCAGGCCCAATGTGGGGCTCAATCCCATGACTGCTAAATCACAACTTGAACCAATATGAAAAGTCGTGCTCAACTGAGTGAGTCACCCAGGAGTGCCTCCACCTTACTTTTTTTTTTTTAAATTTTAATGTTTTTAAATTTATTTTTGAGAGACAGAGAGAGACAGTGTGAGCAGGGGAGGGTCAGAGAGAGAGGGAGACACAGAATCTGAAGCAGGCTCCAGGCTCTGAGCTAGCTGTCAGCACAGAGCCTGACACGGGGCTCGAACCCATGTACCATGAGATCATGACCTGAGCCATAGCCGGATGCTTAACCACTTAACCCACTGACCCACCCAGGCACCCTCCATCTTACTTTTAAATATGAACGGAATAGGTAAGAAGTGTGAGGAGAGCATCCAACAACAAAAGACAGAGAAACAACATGACTTCCCTCTCCTCCAAAATGAGGGAAAGGTAGGGGAGGGGCCATGCTCAGAGGAAATAAAGATTTTGCCCAGAGAAGAAAAAAATTAAAAAATAAACTCTTTGTTCTTAGAAAGACAAAACAAAAGGAGGCTACTGTTTTTTAAAGAAAGAATGAAAGAAAAACAATCAGAACAACAATGACAAAAAAGAATCAAAGAACAAGAAATATTTTAGAAATTAAAGCTAAAATTACAGAAATATTCAATAATGGGTGAAATCTCCAAGAAAGTAAAACAAAAAGACAGAGGTGGACAATAAGAAAGAAAAAATAAGAATATTAGAGACTCAATCTAAAAAGGCCAACATGTAACTAGTAGAAGATCTAGAAAGGGAGAACAGAGATGGAGGGGAGGATATTATCAAAGAAATATCATTAAAAAATGTCCCCAAACTGAAGGCCATGAGTATGTGGAGTCTAGAGCAGGGGCTGGCAAGCAATGGTCCATGGGTCAAATCTGGCCTTCCGCCATGTTTTGTAAATGAAGTTTTACTGGAACACAGCTATGTGTCTTTGTTTACATGTTGTCCATGGCTGCTTTACTACAATGAAAGGTTGAGAAATTGTGACAGAGACTATACGGCCAACAAAGCCTAAAATATTTAGTATCTTGTTCTTTATAGAAAAAGCTGATTTCTGGTCTGGAATCAAAAGATTCTTGGATCGACTAATACAATAAATGAATACAAAAGACCCAGACCAAGGACGTTACTATGTATTCATAGGACACTAGAGACAAAGAGAAAATCCTAAGACATGCCAGACAGAAACAGAGGTCAGAAGTCAGAATGGGACTGAACTTCTCAAAAGCAACTGTGAAGGTACAAGAAAGTGGGGTGGTGCCTTTAAAATATTACAGGAGAAACAACTTTCAACCTAGAACTTAATCTGGTGTAAGGATGGGGTAAAGGTGTTTTCAGAGAGCCATGACTCAAAAGTGGTACTTTTTGTCTTCTGTGGAGGACATGTTTTACACACTAAGAGAGTAAGCCAAGAAGGAGGATGCTATGGTGTCCGCGGTGCAGGGCAGAGATAGGAGGTCCTGGGGTGACAGCTGTGTTCCAGACCCAGGCAGGAGCAGGGGGATGGGAGTGAAATTCTTCAGGGAAGGCACTGGAACTGTTGGCTTGTTTACGCAGGGGAGGCAGACTTCCTCTTGCCTCCTTAGGTACAGTGTCTGGCCGAAGACTGAAAGTGACATAAGACAGAGTAACAGGAAAAAATTCACATACAAATGTACTTAATGTTTTTATGTGCATCTGGGGGATTTCAAAAGGTAAATAAAGATACAAGGAACCATTAGACACTAAAGCTTTATTTACCTTTTTACTTAAAGAATAATAAATTATGGGGATGTGCCAAGACAAGGTGGCTTGGGCTGAGGGCAGTAAGGTGTGGGACAGGGACGAGGAAATACATGGGGGATCATGGGTTACTTTAGAAGGTTTGTTTGTGCAGGACCGTTCTGGCCTCGACCCCTGGACTCTGATGACAGGATTGTTCTTCTCTTCAGGCACCTTTGTTATGGGAATTTTAGGATCACTTTTAGGTAGAGAAAGGGAGCTGGGAGAGCCTTTCCTTCATCTGCTGCTTCTCAAGTGCCATTAGCTCAAAATAATCAATATGCCAAAGCAGCATATTTTGAGGGTGGCATGTTCCAGACCCTTCATCTGTGTTGGACCAGGTGGAGGAGGGTATTGAGAGGTTTCATAGGCTGTTGAGTATTGGGGAACACTTGGCACTGGTCCTATAGTAAATGAAACAAATCACAACAAATGCAATTATTTCCAAAAAAACCCCAAAAATTGTATGAGCAAGAAAATGTAATTACAGTACTGAGTCAACAGTGAATAATATTTACATAATCTGCTGGGTAGCCACAGTGGTTCCCCCTTCTGTTGGGCACCCAAGGAACATCCCCTCCTTTTTGTCCCTCCAGTCCTAGGGGAGGCAGGAGCTAGAATTACTGATCTCTGCTCTTTTGGCAATTCCAACACTTTCCAACTAATATTACATATTAAATTTCTCTGTATTGGATTATCTGGCATAGGTTTATGGAGTCTGACTGGTACAGAAGTCAATTAATAATGTCTACAATTAATAAATCAAGAAATGGCCATGTAAGCATTATGTCAAAAAATATGGAAGTAAATACAAGAAAAAAATTAATGGAGTTGCAAGTGTTTGCCTTTCTGCTTGGGGTTGGGGTGGGGTAAGAGTGTATTAGGGGAGACAAAGAAGTGGGAGAACGATTATTTTCAGAAACTGGCAGACAGGCTTTTTGATTCTAAAAGACAAGATTTTGGTGTAGTTTAAAAGAAAGAGACTATGACAAAATGGATCTAGCTGCTTTGTCCAGGCAGAATTATAGAGCCCACCCCCGCCCACCTGTGCCCCCCATTCTGTCAGTGTAGGAGCCAACACTGGGAGTCTCTCCAAGGAGAGTAGAGATGGGAGAACCATCCCAAGCAGCCTATGGGATGTAGAGCTTGGGATGTAGAGCTTGGGAAAGCCTGGTCCAAAATGTGTCTCCTGTGGCAGGAATGGTACAGAGGCTGAAGGAGCAGTGATGAGAAAAAGAGGGCTTCACACACTAACCTCCTGTGCCAGGAATGTTAGGGGGACTGAAAAAGAAAGGGGCCAGTGTCCATGTGTCCACACATGGCGAGCAAGACTCAGAGAGGGTTTGTGCCAGAGAAGACTGGAGCTCAGAGGGCAAGAATGACAGCACAGAGGGACCAGAATCCCTTGTCTCCCTGGGGGGCTCAGAAGTCCTGGGAGGGAGCTGGATCTGTTGGATTTTTCATGGATTTAACAAATATCTATCCACCTCTTTCTATGTGCCCGGCCCTCTCTGGAACTAGAGACACAGGGTATATAAGGCAAAGTTCCGGCCCTCCTTTTATTTCTCTCTAATTGATTCCAAGGCCTTTTGTCTTACTAGCCTCTCTTTAAAGGTTGTCTTTCATATGATTATCCTCACGGCTAAGTCCAGGCCACAGGGCCTCTAAGGTGAGGTCGTGTAAGCCAGGTGCACTTCCTGGGGCCCCATCGATGATGACCACCTCCTGCTGCCATGTGACAGGCATCTTGTCAAGCTCCCTATGTATCTGGTTCAATGTGACAACAGCCCAGGTCTGTTTGACTCCAAAGCCCTGTCCCAGACCATTTACAATCCCTCAAATACTAGCATCATAAATGCCTGATTTACTTTCCATGGAAAATACGTCAGATCTAGCCAGTTGAGGGTTATTTTAGAATCCACACCTCTGGGGATGGATAGTTTTAAAGCATTCTTTATCCCAGGGGAGTTTTTCTGACTAGATCAAATATGCCTAGGCTTAAACTACATCATTGTTAGAATATGATCTTTCAAATGTTAAGATATTCTGTTTCAAACTCTGGTCCCTTGTTTACTCAAGTCTCTAGAATGTGCTTTCTGGGCTGCCACCAACCTTTAACATGTTAATACACAAGAGAGTACATCTTTAAATACAGACAGTGGAATTCAATTTCCCACAGAGCTTCCTGAAGGTCAGATGGAATATGACATGGTCTAATAGTCTCATGCAAAATGTCCCCATGCTTATTAGGATGTAACTTAGAGTATCTCCAGGGACTGTTGCAGAGGAATCCCTGGGAGAAAGAAAGATGTTAATTTCTTATTCCAATTACCAGTATGCTCTTTATTCAAATGAAATGCCCCTGGTGTGCTGGATGCTTTATGGGATCCATCATGAAGACATGCCCCAGCCCTCAAGGAATTTCCATCAAGGAAAGATATGGCACATTCTGGGGCTATAGAGGACCAGACAAAGAATACAGAGAGAAGGAGAAGGGCACTTGAACATTGTTTTGCATGTCAGAGACCAGAAAGACAGAACCTGATTACCCTTTCTTCTCCCTTATGGGCTCTTTGGCTGTGGGTAGAGAAGGAATGGATGGAGCAGTAGTAGTGGTTCATTTCCTAGTATGCACACACTCCCCTGGAAATCAAACTGTCAATTAGCAGGGCCTACAAGATAAGTAAAAAATCACACAGGCTCTTTCAGACTTTCTTCCAGCCAATTTCCTCTCCTGCCAAAATACCTCAGGAATCTGCAAGGAAAGTCAGCTCTTTTTGAGCAACTGCCTCTGCTCACTCTCCGCTATGGGGAGAGATGAAAAGGATAATGACCATGTGTGGTGAGTCCAGATGACACAGGTTTGATCAGAGTCTGCTAGAATGAGTTATTCTTCCTGCTCTGCTTTTCTGTCGTGGCGGCAGTGGCTTCAGCTCTCACCTAGGTACTAGGTTACTTGGGTATGGGCATGCTAAGTAAATGCATCAGTTAAAATTGGTTTAGTAAGGCTGCAAGTACTATACCACACTTGGTAAAGCATACATCGTCTTAAAACAGGTAAAAGTATGACTTTCATACAAATATAGAATAAACACATGCCAATGATTTTATTGAACTCATTACTTAAGAGGACACCAGTAAGATATTACAATCAATTCAAAAGGAAAGTCCAGAGAGTGGAGGCATATATAGGCAATCAGGAATACTAAAATGAATTTGCTTAGGAGAGCAAAACTGTGGGAGATCAGTCACACCTCCGCCAGACAAGATTCATTTGCATGTTTATGGACAAAAATCATTTGCATTGCTGGCAGTTCCATGTAATTTACAGAGTTGTAAAATAGCTCAATGACACTGAAATGTGCAGAGACCCCACGGAATCAGATAACCTGGAAGGGAGCATTAGATAATGCCTAATTTTCCTTTGAAGGCAATTGGTCCATTTTAAAGTCTTTCCATTTTTTTTCACTTTACCCTACTGTGACTTAAACCAGCAAGACATTTATTTTTCTCATGTACTAAGAGACGTGTAGGCCAAGAGTCCTAAGCTAGTACAGTGGTTTACAGAGGCGTTAAACCCAGGCTCCTCTCTCCTGCTTTCCACCCTTAGTTTGATCTCCATGGCTCAAGATGGCTGCTGTACCTCCAGGGAGTTCTTTCTGAATTTCAGGTAGAAAGAAAGAGGAAGAGCACTGATCCTTCTCCTTTTCAGACTTTCTCTTCATATTTGGGAAGGAAAAACTCCCTCAAGGATTGTATAGCTACCCCCAGCTGTAAGGGAGACTGGGAAGAGGAGTATCCTTGCTTTTTGCACTCTTTATCAGAAGAGAACAGGGGAGGGATCACCCAATGGTTTGGGGCCAGCCAGTCTACCTGTGCCATACTATACTTTATCCCTTAGTAAGAGTTCCAGATGCGGATCCTAACAAGAATTTCTTCACTTAGCACCGTAGATAAACTTTTATTTAATATATTAAAGACAGTTAGATTAGGTATATGCAGCTAATTACACGTATATATTGAGCTGAAATGTAAAAACTCAATCTGCTACAGGGAGAGGATTAGGAACTAGAGCTCCAAGTTTATAAAATCCCACAGGCCTGCCAGGTTGTTTGGAAAGAAAAATCCAAGAAGTTGAGTCTATACATGGAAGGAATTTTTTCCTTTTATTCTTTTTTTTCTTTCTTTCTTTTTTTTTTTTTTTTAGGAGTGAAATCGAATCTGAAAATCTGACAGCTAGCAGCGTTTGTGATGTAGGTGGAATTTGTAGCAATGGAATATTTGAAGTATTGTGTTTGATCCAGGAGGGTTATACTTTTGTGCTTTTTCTCTTAGATTTTCTATTCTTTTTGATAGGGAAACAGGCCCAGATGTGTGAGCCATACATTCCTAGGTGATGCTCTGGAAAGCATTACCTGTCATTTGGAGTACTTTGCCCTCCACTTCGGAAACATAACAACTCAATACCATTGATGTATGTCACTGCAGTTCTCTACATCCAAATTTCTATTCTGTGATCCTTGCTGCTGCTTTCTATGAATGGGCCTGGGATACATATAGTTGGCTCTTCTTTGGGAACAAGTTCCAGTAGCATTAGCTTAGTGTCCCCCCACATGTCTCAAATGACATTTGACATTTGGGTGGGATTTTAACTATGATTTACTGAGTGTTATTATTTAGTTATCTAGAACCAGACCTACCTGTCTTGCACTATCCATCCCTCCTCATCTGGGAAAGTGGTAAGGACTGTTGAACCATGAAAGTCTAGATGAGCAACTCCTCTTTGTCTTGAAGGCTTGACCACTATCCCTTCCTTGCTAATGTGACTCATAGGAAAGTCTGGGTGGCTTATGAAAACAGAAATGTTTCTCACAGTTCTGGAGGCTGGGAAGTTTAAGATCAAGGCAATAGAAGATTCAGTATCTGATGATAGCTGCCTTTTGCTGTGTCCTCATGGCAGAAGGGGTGAGGGATCTCTCTAGGGTCTCTTTTATAAGGGCACTAATCCCATTCAGGAGGCTCCACCCTCATGTGCTAATTACCATCCAAAAGCCTCCACCTCCTAATACCAATGCACTGGGGGCTAGGTTTCAACATATGAATTTTGTAGGGGACATGAACTTTTAGTCTGTAGCCCTGTGTTAGGTTCATTGCCTGGGGCCTTGTAAAAAGACTGACAAAAGACAGATTAACAAGAGAAAAAAGAAACAGAAGTTTATTGGTATCTGTATTGATCCCAATACACATGGGAACACTTAGTAATGAGTAACTCAAAGGAGTAGTTAGAACTTGGTCTCATAAAGCATCGTAAGAAAAGGACAACATATTTTCAGAGAAGGGACAAGGCAAAGAAAGGACCTTGAGTTTTTAGGGTGATAAATTGTGGGAAGGTAAATATATAAGGAAACCAATGGATGATAAGGGCCATTTAGCAAAGTTTGTTATGTAGGTTCCTCTGGTGCCACGTGTGGGCTGATAAAGACATTGAGTTCTCTCTGGTGACTAACGTCTGTCCTTCTTGGGAGAGAGGGGAAGGTGGACCTTTTTGCAAATACCTGTCCTGCTTTTAGACAAATAGTGGGAGGGCACAGAGCTTTTCTAATGTCTTTTTCTTTGTAATTGCCTTCATTGAAGACCATCCTTCTGCCAAAGTGCCATGTTTTGAGTCGATCTGTTCTGCTATACTTTGGATCCATGATGTTACTGATGGGTTATTGTATGGAACACCTGTCATCTTTGTCCCTGATGCTCTTTCTTCCATGGGAACCTTACTGGCTCCCAATTCTCCTTTTCAGCTTTCTCATTTCCTCCTGCTTTTATTGGCTACTTTCTTCCTCTGTTTTCTCTTGGGCCTCTTAGTATCAATTTCTCAGGGTTTTTTGTTTGTTTTGTTTTTTTGGTTGTTGCCCCTCTCCATTTGTTTCTTTTTCTCTCAGTGAGAGAACCTCTTTATTTCCTCTCAGAAGGCAGTCAGGAGTACAATCTCCTCAGGAAACAGGCTCCCTATTTCTGGGGATTCCTGCTTTTTAGATGCAAAATCAGGTAGTTTTCTTTACTTCAAAGCCTCTATAGCCACAGCTGGTAACAGAGGCCTGTGGGGATCCAAACCATCACAGCTCAAAGGCTGTCTGCTGATTAGCACCCTGAAGAGACCAGGGAAAATATACCATCAGGTCTTTTAACCTTCCTTGTGGGGGGTCACAATACAAGTTGTCCATTTACATTTTGAGGAATAATGTGGGCCTGGAGGACTGTTGGCTCTCTGGAAATGTCAGTGCCCACGTAACAAAGGGAAAGGAGGAGATGCTGCCTGGAGAATTCACTGGACTCCTCTTACCACCACAGAGCTTTGGCGGGCAATTCTGGCCAAAGGTTGCCTCCAAGGAATTCGTGAGCAAACTGGGAGTTAATGGTTGTTTGGTGAGGATGGGAAACTATGACCATTCCCTATCTGGATGTGGATAGTGGAAAGAGCCTTGAACACGAAATGAGGAAATTTGGTTCTAAGGGTTTGCCCTTGATAAGTTGTGTGGATCTTACTTTCCATGACTTCACTACATCTTACTTTGAAAAATTATTAAATCCGTAGTCCCTAGGATGACTTCCAGCTCCAAATAAGTGATTCTATTCTCCATGAACTATGCTAACAGAAACCCACTGAAGAGCAAGAATATTCTTTTTAAGACTGGTGCCCATAGTGTATGTTTAACAGGACAGACATTAAAAAATGCAGTGCAAGCATTACATTAAGGAGTAGCAGTGCTTTGAAGCTGGCTTCAAAAAGTTCTTTATTCTGAAGCTAGACTAGAACGCCCTATGCTATTTCTCAGAAGTCCTTAGAGAGATAGATTCAAAGAGCTTAAATAACTTCTGAAAAGACACTTCAAAAAGACCTTTTTTTTTTTTTGACAAAGCAAGGGTGTTTAATATAGGAACATTCTCAAACCACATTGGAAAAGATGCTTACACAGGCAGTTGTAATGGAGATCCACCTTGGAGTGGGTGTCCTCCATATACTTTAGGGCCTCTCTTTCCCATTCCTAAAAGCCCTAAGCATTTAGGGTCTCTATCTTCCACCTTTTATTCTCCCCTCCCCACAAAAAAAATTAAAAAGCAGAAGCTCAGCAGTCACATGGCTGAAACAACAATCTTGGGACCATCAAGAGTAAATAGATCCACCTAACAAGTCAGTTTAGGGAAAGGTCAGTGAACAAAAAGAGAGACCTTGATGTTATGATTGTGAACTTGAAGAGGAGAATGATGAAAATATGGATTTAAATTGTAAGATAAGAAAAAAGCAATGCCTTTTGATCCAAACAGTGCTGTAGTTCCTGATAACACTAGCAATAATAATTATAATTACTAGCCAATATTAATTGAGTGCAAATGGCTAGATACAGCGTATAAAATGCTTTCCTCATTCGACTTTCACAACTGCCCTATCAGGCAGTTATTGTAAGTGAAGAAATCGAGGCTCAGAGAAGTTGTATTCAAATTCTCAAAATGAATATGTCAGAGCATCAGGATTTGTACCCATATCTGTATGTGGAATTTGTATCGGTGGGATATTTGAAATGTTCTATCTGATCCAGGAGGGTGATTCTTCTGTGCCTTATCTGATTCTGGAGGTCATGTTCTCAGATGCTTTGCTCTGGTGTCTTGCGAAGTCACTGGTTTCCCCCAACTCCCATTTTAAGTTTGTGAATAGTTAATTTTTTCCCTTGAGCTCAAATCTTTTTTTTTTTTTTTTACTATCCTCCAAATTACATCCTCATCTTTCTTTCTAATGCAATTAGACTCTGATCCAGAAAGCTAAATCTGCAAGTGTTTCTGGCTAAAGCAGAAAATTCATTATATTTGTTTAATTGTAACCCAGATAAGAGACAACATGAGGATGAGATTTTTATTAGAATTTCTATCCAACCTATACCTCTAATCCCACTGTCCTATTTTTCCATCTAACACTGTGCAGTTATGAGGAGATCCTTCAGGACGGGCTGGACAGGGCAAGCAAGGATTTAGGATGATCACCTGGGCAGGGCTTGAGTATTTCTGGGTCCTTCTTTATGGCTCCATCGGAACATTATCCGATGAACTTAATGATTTCAACAGTGTCCTTGCAGTTTTCTCCATTTTGAATGCAAAGCTTTTAGCAAAAAAGGAAGAAGAAACATGTTCTTCTCACACGTATAACACTCCCAGGGCTATTTTGTAGATTTGAGTGTGCAAGTGGATGAGGCATATACTAGCCAGACTTTCAAGATCAAGCATTTCTTCCTTCCTTGCTTCCTTCCTTGCTTCCTTCCTTGCTTCCTTCCTTCCTTCCTTCCTTCCTTCCTTCCTTCCTTCCTTCCTTCCGTTTTAGTGGAATATAGTTGACATACAATGATATATTAGTCTCAGGTATACAACATAGTGATTCAACAACTCTGCATTACATATAGCTCACCATGATACATGTCGTTAACGTCTGCCACCATCCAAAGCTACTCAATGTTATTGAATATATTCCCTATTCAGTACTTTTTATCCCTATGATTTAGTTATTTTTATAACATTTTATTTATAAAAGGTACAAACTTGGTACCTTTTAATTGACTTCACCTATTTTATCCATCACCCCAATCCCTTCCCTTCTGGCAACCAAAGCAATCTACAGATTCAATACAATCCCTATTAAAATATCAATAGTACCTTTTATAGAACTAGAACAGATACTCCTAAAATTTGTGTGAAACCACAAAAGACCCCAAATAGCCAAAGCAATTTTGAGAAGAACAAAGCTGGAGTTATCATAATTCCAGATTTCTACCTACACTTCAATGTAATCATATAGTAATGTATATAGTAATGGCATCTACTAATCAAAACATTATGGTGCTGGGCACAAAAAATAGACACATAGATCAATGAAATAGAATAGAAAGCCCAGAAAACCCCCACACTTATATGGTCAATGAATCTATGACAAAAGAGGCAAAATTATACAATGGCAAAAAGACAGTCTCTTCAATAAATGGTACTGGGAAAATTGTACAGCTAATGCGAAAGAATTGCAAACTCAGATTTCCATAGGAAACATGCAGGTAACCTGAAGTGCTCTAGGTCAGGCAAGAACTGGGGAGGGCACATGGCCCTCCTTAGAGGCAGCCCCTATTCAGCCCCCGCTGATTATCACTTTTTGGAATTGCACATTCAACATGACCAAAGTTTTCAATTTTTTTTAAAACAAGGAGCCAGAAATCCAGAGGTTTATGTAAAATCTTTCTGTTTTTGAATATTGGCAATTAATTTTACAAATACTATGAAGTACGAAGAAGAAAATCTCTGCATAGGATAAGCCAAACATTGATTTGGCACCGTAAGTTGGCAGTTTGCAACCTGTACTCTAGTACTGTATGCGTAAAGGTAGAACCAAGATCTGGGATAAAAGCGAGCAAAGCGTTAGACCTCCTGGTTTCTGAGGGGAGGGGGTGATGTTGTGGAGAGCCAGCCTTCCTCCAAGTCCGAGCTGTGAAAGGTGAGACTCAAGTGCCTGAAGATCTTGAGCAGAGGCTGGAAGGCCAATGTTGGGAATGTTGTAGACCGAGCTTCTAACTGACATGCGTTGACCCTGGCTTTCTTCCAGCTGTAAAGGTCTTTGATTTTATACAACTAAGAACTGGATGCTACCAGAGTGAAATGGAGGGACAGGCTATTTCGGTTGTGGGAATAAAGGTTCATCCTTTGTTGCCACTGCTTCTTAAGGTATCCTTCAAAGGAAGGTGGATTGGATTGCTGGAGACTCACCTGCTTGGTGCTCAGGTTTTGTAGAGAAAACTATTCAGAGCAAGAGGAGCACAACCCAATTGACATAAAAGATATGACATTTAAAGTGGGACTTAAAGAATCGGAAAGATTTGGACAAAAAAAATGGATGGGAAAAAATAGTAGTCTTACAGGAAGCAAAAGTTGAGAGTAAAGTCACGGAGATGGACTATGGATACCAAGTCCAGGCAGCCTCCTGTATTTAGGTTTGACCACTTCTTTCCTTTATCTGACAAGTACTGGTTAAACCTCTACTCACAAGTGCTATAAAACCTCCTACGGCTTTACAAATAATAAATCCTATGATTCTCATAACATTACCATGAGGTAATTATAACCAAAAAAACTAATTATACTCATTTTATAGATGAGGAAACTGAGTGGTTTAGTACCAAATGTTTAATCTAATATTTGTTAGATTCTAGTAAAGGCAGAACGTAAGACAGTGATCCCTAGAAAGATAAAAGGCAGAACTCTTTCTTATTTATAGCCCTCAAAGAAAGCTGCCACACCGAGCCACATGGTGGGGGCATATTACCTGGTGGAGGGGAACAGCAAACTGGAACTGCAGCAGGTGGCTTGTGTATGGCAGGTTGGTGGGCTGGGTATTTTTAATGATTCTCCAAGTGCAAGGAAGAAGGGGCTGTCTTTCAACATTTGACATTAGTGCCTCATGGCAGTTGAGTATGTATATTTTATCTCCAGAGTCTCAGAGCCTCATAAGGAAAACAGTGGGGGTGGGGGGTGGGTTTAGCAAACTGTATGCAAAGGGGAATTGAAAAGCATTTAGCTATGATCTTAAAACTGGGTCAGACTAGCACTTGTGAAGTATATTATCCTGAGGCACACAGACCCTGAGAACTTGCCCAAGGTCACCCGCTAGTAAATGGCAGAGGCAGGATTCAGCACCCGGTAGTCTGGTTCCAGAGTCCATGTGAGAAGAAGCTAGACAAATAGGTACAGGATTGAGCCAAGGAGGCACTTGAAAGCCAAGCAAAAGTCCTTGGGCTTTCTTTGTTTGAGTTATGACAGCATCAGTGATGGAGGTTCAGCTGGAGGACAAGGACAAGCATGTAGAAGGGTATGTATTGTGAGGAAGGAGCCTGGGCCATCACAAAGCTGTCATCTTTGCCAAGCTGCTCTCTTTCATCTCCACACATATCTTTTTAACTTTGCTTTTTGGGTGGTTCCTTCTTCCACTAAAATATGTCTGGTCTGCTCTCATCCTTTGGAAAGAGGCTATAGCAGGGGGAATGCAGTTTTTGCAGACAAGGGGAAAAGGACCTTTACAAAAATTTCACTGTTCAGTATTTGAAATTCTTGCTTAGAATCCCCTGAGGACATGTCTCTGAGCAAAGACTGATTATTTAGAAGGTTGGACCCCTCATTCTGTTTGCCCTCATGGTCCTTTTCCTTCACTGTTTCTGAACTCAGATTGGGATTCAATCCATCAAATGGATGAGTACCAATGCGAGCCTCTTTGTTGAATTCCCTCAAACTATGCTAAAGTCCTATATTCATGTGAACAAATAAAGCATTGGATGTTGAAGAATCATCTGTTTTGTTTTTGTCCTAAAAATTAGCTAAGTGTTTTAAGGGAGAAAGACTGAAGCCGAGAGGAGAATTCCCAGAGAAAATCTGCTAGGGCGAGCGGGTTTTGTGCCCCAAGTGTCCTTACCCTGGTGTGCTGGCTCAGCATTTCAAAGCAGAGCTGTCCTTGGGCCCTGAGGGCTGATTGCTGGAGTTCTGCTCCTTAAGATGTGTTTAAAAGGAGGGAGAAGGTGGGCAGGGGGTTGTGGGGGTGGATTCCTGGGGAGTCAGCTGCTTGGTGCTCAGGTTTCTGAGAGGAAACTCCTGAGGGTGAAGGAAACACAACCCAACTGACTCAGTATCCTTCCCTGAAAGTACTTGTGGGATTTATCGAAGTCACTCCCCATGACACACATTACACAAGAAGTCTATTTCTGTCCGGTGCTAACCGGGGGCATGGCCATGAGACCAGCATAAAGTCCGAAGCCTCTCAAACACACCCTACTTCCTTCCACTCATAGCTGAACAGGGCCAGCCCCAGCCTGACTCCTGAATGAGGTAACAGGTCTTGCCAGTAGGTCACAAACATTTTCTGTATGCAATAATAACACCCCCCAGGATTTGCCTACAGCTTTTAGTTCGTCAAGACTTTTGTGTATTTTTTGTCATTTGAAACCCAAACAACTCTCTAGGCAGATGTGGGGCCTCTATGTCGAGGCTGCTCTCTTTTTTTACTCTATCTGAATCTGCCTTTAAACTTTAGCTGGCCGATTTCTGCTTTCTCCTACTGCCCAGAAAACAGTCTCAAGCATTTGTTTGGACTGTTGTGAATTGAATTCAGGTTCATAATTCTCTCTCAGTTGTCTGTCTAATTAGTTTAACTCATTAGCAGTAAAGCAGCCATGAGTAAAAACAAATTGATTTGTTGCTCCTACGAGAGCTACTGGACTTCTTGCATTTTATTTTTAATAAAGTTCTAAACAACAGGATGTTTTTAAAAGGCAGGTTCTGTAATGACAGAGTTTGAGTCTTTATGCCTAGTTTCACTGGGGAATTTTTGTGTATGTGTATGAGGGGAAAACAATCTTCTAGTTGTACCACCAAAGGCCATTGTTCATATAAGCATGGGATGGCCCTTGTACCCTCCACCAGGCATTTATTGAAGGTCTTCTATGGCTCAGGCACTGTGTTAGGCCCTACATATTTAATATGAAGATAAGGACCCCCTGAACTGAACCTCGGGCTTTAAGGAGCTGAGTGGGGGGGTCTAAAGAAGAGACCAAAGGGAAGCAGCCAATGCCAGGTAATAATAGGGGAGCAAGTGAGGAAGGAGTCAGGTGAGCAGAAAGAAAGATAGATAGTAGGTAAATATATACAATCAGACCCTTCCAATGTTCAGAAATACATAACTACATGGTGGAATGGTTCAGGAAAAATCATAAAGCTATAGCTAGCCCCATGGGAATATGGAGCAACATGGGGAGTGCTTTTCCCCCTAGCTTAATTGAGATATAATTGTAATGTAACATCGAGTAAGTTTAAGGTGCACAATGGGATGTTAAAATATATTACCACATGATTACCATGATAAGGTTAATTAACACAGCCTTCACCTCACATAGCTCGCATGTATGTGTGTGTGGAGGGTAAGGGGATGAGAGCTCTTTAGATTTATTCTCTTGGCAGTTTTCAAGTATATAATACAGTAGTGTGCTACCATCATGCTAGTATTACAGCCCCAGAACCTACTTATTTTATAACTGAAAATTGTACCCTTTGGCCACCTTCGCCTATGCCCGCCTCCAACTCTGCACTCCTGGCAACCACAAATCTACTGTTTCTTTTTCTTTTTCTTTTTAAATCTACTGCTTCTTTGCGGTTTAAAAAATTTTTAGATTCCACATAAGTGAGATCATTTGCATTTGCCTTTGTATGTCTGACTTATTGAGCACAATGACCTAAAAATTTATCCATGTTGTTGTAAATGGCAGGAATTCCTCCCCTTTTTAGGGCTAAATAGCATTCCGTTGTGTGTATGTAGATACACACATGTGCGCATGTGCACACACAGAGTTTCTTTATCCATTCATCTGTCAGTGCACACTTAACGTTGTTTCCATGTCTTGATCACTATAAATAATGCTGCAATTAACACGGGAGTGCAGCTGTGTCTTCAAGATAGTGGTTTCATTTCCTTTGGATATATACACAGAAGTGGGATTGCTGGATCACATGGTAGTTCTTTTAATTTTTAAGTTTTGAGGAACCTTCATACTGTTTTCCATAATGGCGGTAGCAAACTACATTCCCGTCAACAATGCACAGGGCTTTCTGTTCCCCAGCACTTGTCACCTCTTGTCTTGTTGATAACAGCCATTCTAACAGTTGTAAAGTGATATCTGCTTGTGGATTTGATTGACATTTCCTTGATGATCCGTGATGATGAGCACCTTTTCCCGTACCGTTTCCTGTTGACCGTTTGAATATTATCTTTGGAAAAATATCTATTATAGTCCTTTGCTCATTTTTAAATTGTATTCTTTCTTCTCTCTCTTTGTTTTCTTTCTTGTTCATTTTGCTATTGAGTTATATGAGTTCCTTACAAATTTTGGATATTAACTGTTTATCAGATATATGAGTTATAAATATTTTCTCCCATGCAGTAGGTTGTCCTTATTTCATTGATCATTTTTGTTGCTGTGCAGAAGCAATTTAGTTAGGTGTAGTCCCACTTGTTGATTTTTGCTTTTATAACTTGTGCTTCTTGTGTCATATCAAAAAATCATTGCCAAGACTGATGTCAAGGAGCTTATACCCGGTTTTCTTCTAGAAGTTTCATGATTTCAGCTGTTACACTTAAGCCTTTAATCCATTTCAGGTTAATGTTTTGCGAGTGGGTGTAAGATAGGGGTCCAGCTTCATTCTTTTGCATGTGAATATCCAGCTTTACCAATGCTGCATATTGAAGGGAATATCTTTTCTCCATTGAGTATTCTTGACTCCCTTGCCAAATATTGGTTGACCATATGTGTATGGGTTTATCTCTGGGCTTTTGGTTCTTTTTTTAAAATTTATTTTAAGTTTGCTTGTTTGTTTATTGAGAGAGAGAGAGAGCGAGAGAGAGAGAGAGCAAGAGCGAGAGAGTGAGCAAGCGAGCAGGGGGTTGGGGACAGAGAGAAAGGAAGAGAGAGAAAATCCCAGGCAGGTTCTGCACTGACAGCCCCCGACGTGGGGCTCAAGCTCACAAACCATGAGATCATGACCTGAGCCAAAATGAGAGTCGGATGCTCCCATTGAACCAACCAGGCCCTCCTATCTCTGAGCTTTTGATTCTAACCCACTGGTCAATCTTCTTTTTTTTTTTTTAATGCCAGTATAATACTAATTTGATTATGTAATAAACTTTAAAGTATAAAGTAAAACTTTATATGATTTGAAATCAGAAAGTGGGATGCTGATAGCTTTGTACTTTCTCAAGATTGCTTTGTCTTCTGGTCTTTTGTGGTTTTAAACAAATTTTAGGACTGTTTTTTCTATTTACGTAAAAGATACTGTTGGAATTTTGATAGAGATTGCATTGAATCAATACATGGCTTTGAGTATGCACATTTTAATAACATTAATTCTTCTAATACATGAATATAGCACATCTTTCTGTTTATTTGTATCTTCTTTAATTTCTTTCATTAATGTCTTATAATTTTCAGTGTATAGATTTGTTCCTAAGTATTTTATTGCTTTTAATGCTATTATAAATGAGATTGCTTTCTTTTATTTCTTTTTCAATTAGTATTTTATTAGTGTATGGAGACACAACTAGTTTTTGTATGTTGACTTCATATACTACAACTTTTTTGAATTTGTTTATCAGTGCTAGAAGTTTTTGGTAGAGTTTTAAAGTTTTGTAGAAATAATATCATGTAATTTTCTTTAACTTTTTTAATGTTTATTTATTTTTGCAAGAGAGACAGAGACAGAGCATGAGCAGGGGAGGGGAAGAGAGTGAGAGGGAGATATAGAATCTGAAGCAGGCTCCAGGCCCTGAGCTGTCAGTACAGAACGCGACAGGATGCTTGAACTCACAAGCTGTGAGATCATGACCTGAGCTGAAGTCAGATGCTTAACCAACTGAGCTACCCCACCCAAGCACCCCAATATCATGTACTTTTCAAACAGAGAATTTTGCTTCTTCCTTTCCAGTTTGGATGACTTTTATTTCTTTTTCTGGCCTCACTTACCTAGGTAGAAGTACAGTACTATGTGGAACGGAACAGTGAAAGTAGCTACCTTGTCTTGTCCTGAGTGTGACGTTAGATGTGCACTCTACCATCCAAACACAATTTGTTGAGAGGTTTTTTTTTTTAATCATGAATGGATATTGAATTTTGTCAAATGCTTTTTCTGCATCTATTGAGATGATCATATGATTTTTTTCATCTATTAGAGGATTGCATCACATTTATTGATTTGCATAGTTTGAGCCCTCCTTGAATCTTAGGGATGAATAATCCCATTTGATCATGTGCATGATTTCTTAATGTAATAATAGATTCAGTTTGCTAGCATCTTGTTGAGAATTTTTATATTTATACTCATCAGGGATATTGGTTAGTAGTTTTCTTTTCTTGTAGTGACCTTATCTGGCTTTAGTATTAAGGAAATACTTGCCCGGCAAATAAAATGATGAAAAAGAATTTTTGTATTTATACTCATCAGGGATATTGGTTAGTAGTTTTCTTTTCTTGTAATGACCTTATCTGGCTTTAGTATTAAGGAAATACTTGCCTGGCAAATAAAATGATGAAAATTAGAAAATGAATGTATTGATTAAATAGGAGACTTACACAGTTGAGTTGAGATTCAGTAACCTGAAAGACAGATCCAAATACATTTTCTAGAATTCATTGCAGGGAGACATGAAGATGGCAAATGTAAAAGAGAAGTTAAGGGAAATGAATCATAGAAAGAGAAGTTCCAATGTAAATCAAATCAGAGTCTTGAAGGAGTGAGTTGAAAAAATGGATGGGAAGGGTGCCTGGGTGGCTCAGTCAGCTGAGTGTCTGACTCTTGATTTTGGCTCAGGTCATAATCCCAGGGTCATGGGATAGAGCCCCACCTCAGGTTCTGTACTGAGGGTAGAGCCTGCTTAAGATTCTTTCTCTCTCTCTCTCTGTTCCCCTCTCCCCTGCTTGCTCTTTCACTCTCTCAAATAAAAAAAGAAAGGAATGAATGGAGGAGAGACAATATTAGAATGTATAATAGCTGAGAATATTTTGGAATTAATAGAGGGTACCAATCCTAGAGAATCCCAGGGATAATAATGAAAAGAAAAGAAAACCCACACTTACACATATCACTGTGTCTGCACTTACATGCATCTGATGTTATAAGAGGGCAAAACACAATAGTCAAAGAAAAGATCTTAAAAACAGTGAGAGAAAATATAGAATGCCTACAAGGAGGTACAACAACAGTAGAATCCAGAGGTCAGTGGAAAATATTTGAAGAGCTGATAGAAAATAACAGTCATATTGTACACTGAGTGAAACTGTCTTCCAAAATGAAGGTAAATAAAGTTATTTTCTGGCTAACTGAAACTGAAAGGATTTACTGCTCACAGATTCTCACTAAAAGAATTCCTAAACATTGTGCTTCAAATAAAAGTAAAATTGTTCTGGTAGGAAGGTTTGAGGTTCAAGAAGGAATGACGAGGAAATTAAATGGTTTTATATATATATATATACACACACACACAAACATTTGTAAAGTATATATATATACATATATACACACACACACACATATATATATATACAAACATTTGTAAAGTAATAACAGTAATTTCTAATTTGAGAAGCTGAAATATCAAAAGAAAACTCATTCTTTGTAAGAATTGCATAGAATTTATTAATTCACTATGAGTACACATAAGAGAGAGAGAGGGAGGGGAAGAGGGAGGGATTAATGTTCTAATTTTGAGTATTTTTAAGAAAAAGAACTCAAAATAAATTACTTTTAGACTTTTATTTTAAAATTCATATTTAATTAATCCACCCAGGATGAGCACTAAAAGAATAGAATAAAAGGTACACTTTCCAAACTCATAGAGGTAGAAAATGAAGTGGAAGTGGGGTAAAATTCAGAGAAGAAGACTAGAATAAAGAATGAATAGAAAGTATAAAATGAGATGTTGTAAATGAATCTACAGTTTTTGATATTCATAATAAACTTTAAAAATTCAACTCCTTGGTTAAAACACCAAGCTTGCCATGCTGAATTAAAAATATCCATCCAATAACTTTTTCTGAAATGCACCAAAACATAAGAGCATACATGTATTCCCCACGTGAGGCTGTGCACTGACAGCATGGAGCCTGCCTGGGATTCTCTCTCTCCTTCTCTTTCTACCCCTACCACCTCTCTCTTCCTCAAAGGAAATAAATAAACTTAAAAAAAATATATATATACAAGGGTTGAGAGTAAAGCCATGAGAAAAAATATATGCAAATAGTCACCAAAAGAAAAATCGGCATAGTTATTATAATATTGTCAGACAAATAGACTTTATGGCAAAAGGCTTTACTAGAGATAAAGAAGGTGTCTAAATATTAAAGTTTTATTTAAAAATTTTTTTGTTTTACTTTTATTTATGAGAGAGAGACACACACACACAGTGTGAGCAAAGAGAGTCAGAGAGAGAGGGAGACAGAATCTGAAGCAGCCTCCAGGCTTTGAGCTGTCAGCACAGAGCCCAATGCAGGGCTGGAATGTTCCCCATGAACCTGAGATCATGACCTGAGCTGAAGTCGGATGCTTAACCAACTGAGCCACCAGGGGCTCCTAAATATTAAAGTTTTAATTCATCAGGAAGATACAACAGTTTTAATCTTGAATGCACCTAATTACATAGTTTTTAATTGTTGAAACTCCAAGGAGCAATAGGCAAATCTACAATCAAAGTGGTAGATTTTAATACACATTTCCCAATAATTGATAAACCAAACAGATAAAAGAAGAGATCAATATGAAGATAGAGGATTTGAACAATACAAATAGCAAGACTGTTTTAATGGACATAGGGAGCACTTCATCCAACAGCTTGGAAAGATACATTTCTATTAATTTTTCATGAACATTTATAAAAATTTATTCCAGGTAATTAAGCAAGTCTTTATAAATTTTAAAAACTTGGTATTACTCAGATCATATTCAATGACTGCAATGCTACCAAATTCAAAATTAGAAACAAAAAGAAAGATAAAACCCACATTTGTCATCTTTGACACTTACTTCTAAACAATCCATATGTCAGAAATAATGGGAATTGAAAAATATTGAAAAATAAGCAAAAAGCAAGAACTGAATTGAGCACTAGCTAAATTGTTATTAAAGACTGTACACTTAAACAGATGCATAGATGTATACATGACATACAGTCAGGAGGATGGCTTCCCAAAAATACTTGGGGAAGAATTTTAATTCAGGATAAGAGAAAGTCAGACCAGGTTGTTTACCAAGTTAATGGGTTGACACTCTCACAGGAAAAAACTGCTATGTGGTCTTGGCCTATTTGGACAGTCTTGGTATCAGATCTTAAAGATAGAGTTTATGCTCAGGTTAGTACTTAGTCATCATGCTATCAATGCTAATTATTACTCCATGGCCTTTTGTTTGGGAATTGCTGGAAATTTTATATCAAGTATAGACTGTAACAGGTTGTAGCCCTCGTAAACTGCGAGCACCATACAGATGTAGGTATTGCTTATGGGATTCTTTCGCATTTAGAACTGAACACAGAAATGTGTGCAAGTTAGAGGTTCTCAGAGGAAAATGTATGTGGTACTTACAGAGAAATGTATAGCTGATTATACTTGTGTTAGAAGAGAAGCTTGGAAATAAACATAGCAGCCAAATTATGAAGTTAAAAAGAATAGAATAAACTCAAAACACACAAGAAAGAAAATCATCAACAAAAGACAAACTATTATCTAGGAAAAAAATTACACTAGAGTGATCAAAGAGAGTTTTTCTTTGAAAAGCTTTACAAAATTGACAAATCTCTGTCAGGGAGCAGTAGAATTGACAAATCTTTTTTTTAAGGAACAAAAAAGGCAGAAGCCACAAAATAATAATATCAAGAAGGAAACAAGGACAAAACTGAAGCAGACGCGTTTTAGAATATTACAATGGAATGTTACAAATAGCTTAATGGTAATGAACCTAAAAGTATGAGAAAAGTTCAGACTTGTAGAAAGTATGTTAGTATAAAGTAAAAAATACAGATGAGATACCCAAAATTTGACTAGTCTTTGCTTCTTTTCTCCATTGTTCTGTCCTGTGTACCTGTCATACAGTATGGTCTCAAGGAATATTTATTTAAATGAATAACTAAATTTAGATATAGCAGTTGTTAACTTTTTGGTGTATTTATTTTTATATATATTTTTAAACATAGTTTATTTGTATATCTACTTTAATGCACCAATAACACAGATGCCTTCATAGATACTATGAAAACGTTAAAAAGGAAAGTGTAATAACAGAGAGCATCTGGCTTGTTACTCTTTACCACTTATAAAACTGTATCAGTTTTCAAGTAGCTAATCTTATCTCAATTTCCTTGGCAATAAAATGAACACTATGTTCTTCCTACAGCTATGCATTTATGGAGAAAAGAAAAAAGATATTTTTTTCTAGCAATTCTCCTGGGACAGCATCCTATCCACATGGAGTTTGATCATAATTAGCAAGGACTAGAACAGCATTATTATTGTTTCCTGATGTTATTAAAGAGAATTAGCAATCACTGGGGAATGGGAAATATGGCTCAAGACCCAGTTTCCTGGCATGCTGGAAGTATGGAAACAAAAAGAGAAAAATAATTTGAAACTGTTTTTTTTTAAATTAATTTGAAACATTGTAAGGAAAGCTTACCTCTGACCATAGACATCTCAAAACACCCAGTACAACTCTGGAGTCTAAACCGTAGAGATGAACCGTGAGTCTTTTGTTATCATGATTTTTATTTTTTCTTGGGTAAGATAATTTTCTAAAAGCCTTTTTTCCAAGCATATATGAGTGGTATATTTTTTAGCATTTATATATCTGGAAATGTTTTGTCTTCTCAATTAAATGACAACCTATCCAAGATTAAAATTTCTGCTGTGTAAGGAATGGGTATTTTGAGTGTGTGTGTGTGTGTGTGTGTGTGGTTAGTGGTCAAAGACCCCATTAGTATTAACTGTAAGATTTTAATTTTTTAAAGCAAGTAAAATTAAAACTTAAAGCCAGGGGAAAAGTCATAAGATTTTTCCTTCAAGATTCTGTAGACATTATTTTATTGCCTCCTGGCACTTAATTTAATAAATTTCTTCAATGATTTCTGAATACCAGCTATGCATCATTGTATAGCAGATACCTAATGAGCAGGAATGGACTTCACAGAGCTTATAGCAAACTGGAAGAGAGGACCCTAATCAACTAGTCATACAAACAGGCTTTGAAAGGACGGCACATGAGGGTCATGACAGCATGCAACAGGAGAACTGCCCTGGTCAGGAGGTCAGAGAGGAGTCGCTGAAGAAGTGACCATGAAATACAAGAAGAGCACTTCAGGGAGAATGAGCTCTAAGTATAAAGTTCTTGCCATAGGATGCCTCATGGCGCCCACGAGGAACTGAAGAAAAGCTGATGCATTTAGAGATCAGGAAGAGGTGCTGGAGAGGTAGGAGGAGCCAGGCTATGGAGAGTCTTACACGCCATGCTAGGGGGTTTACTTTTGTATGGAGAGCCATGGGAAGCAAGTGCATGATATAAATATAGTAATGTCATATCAGATTTGTATTATGATGCGGTCATTCTGGATACTGTGTGGAGAACTGCATGCAGAGGGGCAAGGGTGAAAGTAGGAAGACCAAAGAGGAGTCATTGGCAGAAAGCTGGGAGAGAGAGTTGCTTGGACTAGAGAGTGGCTGGAGAGATGGAGGGAGGGGGCATATTGGAGAGTCATTTGGGAGATAACTAGACAGGACTCCATGATCAATTAGATATGAGGGTTGGTAATGGAGAGGCATATGTCAAGGACACTGGTTATTTCTGCCTAAATTTACTGTGAGGCTGATGGGGATACCCATGGAGATGTCATTGGAAGAGGGGCTGGTTTGGAGAAAATATCACAAATTTTAAATGTTTAAGTGGAGATGTTGGATTGGCAGTGGTCATGCAGACTCAGACCCAAGGAGATGTCCAAACAGGAGATTTGAATCCATGAGTCAAGCTACAGAATCCTGACATCAATGAAAAGCGAACCTCCAGGTCTTCCTGGAGTATACAGCTCTGAACTTGGACTAGATTGAACACAGGTGGGAACCAGAAATCAGAGAAACCTCCTGGATTTAGCATTTCTATCCTGCAAGTTCTACCAAGAATATCCCTTTATCTGTTTTGGCGTATCCTCAGCTAGGAATCCCTTCTTCAATGTTCTGTTAGGAAAACACAACCCAGGCCCATCTAGAACAAAAACCGTTCCCTGGATTCCCTTGTGGGCCAGTTAACTTCTCTTTGTTTATTTGCTGACATAATTTTGGAAATGCCTTGCTGTTGTTACAGATGGGGCTGACCAAGGGAATAGGGAGGATCACTTGAGTTCCTGAGCCTGACAGCCAAGGGAAGGTGATCTGAGTGTGGCATGTGTTAGGACCGTTGCTTTCCAAGGCCAAGCTGCCTAGAGTAACAGCTAAGTTGTTCCCCCAGATCCTTCAGTCCACACCGGCTCTAGTAGCACTGGATACATCAGGAAGGAAACACATCTCTGGGAAGGGAATGAAATGAAGTTCATGATGTATCATCTAGGCTGAAGGCTCACATGCCTGGGAGACAGCCAGTTTGGGATATAACACTGGACACGCCCCTTCTGCATTTGGTGAGCCAGGACCAGCTTTTCCAAGCAGCTATGGCACTAGATCTGTGGATGGGGGATGGAGGGGCCCATCACTGCCTCTGTCTCCAGTCCCATCTTGATTCTCACCGAGAAAAGCTCTCTTTTTAGGAGCTGGAGACTTCCTGCTGAATGAGCTGTTAAAAACAGAAGATGTAGGGTCTGGACATTAACAGATTCTGATATGAGTCATGCTTATATTTCTTATCTCAATTAGATCCTCCCTCTTCTTTGGACTCCAGCTACCCCAGCTGCTGGTGGTGGTATCATTATCTGGAGGCTGACAGCGCCCCTGGAACTGAGCTTATTAAGAATAAATGAACCTTGGGTTCAGAACCCTTAGGGGTTTGGCTTTCTGAAGCTAGACACAAATAAAAACTCAGCTGCCGAGGCCTTGCATTATTACATTTTCTGGGTTATATTGGTCTCCAGGGAATCTGCTTGATGTATTTCTAAGTTGTTTGTTTTGTTTTAACAGAGGAGATCAGATTTTAAACAACCCTCAATTATCAGAGAAGCCTCCTTTAAAGTAGGAGTTCAGGGCTGCAAAAATGACTATTTTTAAATGCCCCTTTCTCAGTCAACGTGCCAGCCCCCCAAGTCTTGGTCCTGGCTGCTGACTTAAGTGTGTGGCCACAACTTTTTGCTCCAGTTAGCATTTGTTGGGTCCAACACAGCTATAGGCTGGGAAATCGTTTCTAATTTTCCTGCTGCCTCATCAGCAAAATTGACAGCTAACTTCCAATTGCTGAGGCTTTATTACTTCTGAAGATGTGAGAAAGAGCACAGCTGGGCCCCTCATCCCAGGTGGAGCCACAGGACCAGCAGATAGAGGAGTCAGCTTCTGACTGTTCACTGAGGACCATTGAATCTGGAGGTGATTGCGGGGAGATGAAAAGCGAAACCCCCAGTCCTGGTGTCTGTGACTTACTGCCCTTTCAGGAGTAGGCAGCCTAGCTCAGCACTTCCTCAGATAAGTGTGATCTAAGGATCCAAGGGGAAAATGTTTCAAGAGGACCAGCTGTTGGGGTGAGGCCGCTGGACAGGTCGGGCCATGGGGCTGCAGTTGGACAGGCTGTCCATCAGTGTATGCCCACACCTCCCTTTTCTTGGCAGCACCGTCTCCAAGAGACATTAGTGCTCAGCCTGAGATAAGGTGGCCGGGACACGGAGCCATGGTGCTTCCTTGTTCTGTGTGGTTGTGGGGGCGGAGGAGGCCAGCGGAAGACCTAGCTGGGGTCTTTGTTGAATCGTTGGATAATTATGTGATGGCCACCTGTTTGCATGTTTCTATTTCCCAAAATGAATGTTTACTTTAGAAAAGATCCCCATTACAGTAACAGCACTTGCCCTGGAACTACGTGCCCACCAGTTCTGTTCCTTCCACGCAGGCCCTTGCTCAAAATTTACCAAAATAGTATTTACCAAAAGAGTATAATTATGCAGTTGAAAAAGTCTTTAAATTGTACCATTCAGGGAAATGCTAGAGAGCTACTCAAAACAAGCCAGGTGTGAGTATAAAGGAATAAGACTCATGTTTACATTTTTATATAGTGCACAAAACAAAAGCAACGATTCTGAACTCTGACTTCCTTCTTCCTCATCTTAAGGCAGTATAATTGAGGGAGCGCTCTGGATGCTTTTTCACTAGAATAGGGCTCTATTTTATGTCACAAACTCTCCTCAAAGGTCCCTGTTACTCCTTTGTTGTTGGTTTATCACTCCTAAGGAGGAAAGGTCTCTCTGATCTGGGGCCCCTTGACAGAGAGGGCAACAGTTTCCTTCTTGCATCCTCTCTGGGCATGTGACTGCTTTTAGAATCCACTCAGCTCCTGAACTGGAGGGTTGATGGGAGTGCACAGTCAACTTCCTAGCATTTTATAGTCTTTTATCCTTATATTTTCCTGAGTATCTCCCATGACAAGAATGGATCAGGTTGGTTACCAACTTTCTACTGTTTTATCTAGAAACCTTTCCCCCATTATATTTCTTTTTTTTTAAGTTTATTTATTTATTTTGAGAGAGAGAGAGAGAGAGAGAGAGAGAGAATCTCAAGCAGGCTCTGCACCACAGCACTGAACCTGACACAGGGCTCGAACTCACGAACCACAAGGTCGTGATCTGAGACAAAATCAAAAGTCAGATGCCTAACAGACTGACCCACCCAGGCTCCCATCCCCATTCTTCCTCCTCCCATCTTGTGGCAGATTTCTGAACACGGAGCAAGGATGGGCCTAAAAATTATCTAAGTTTCCTAGTAGAATATTAAAAGCAGTAGAAGAGTTAGCATGGACATTTGGCAACACAGGTATTTCTGACACAGGGGATCACATAAACTAGAATGTACATTGCAGTCCACTGTTACTTCTGTTCACACCCATCACCTTAGGACTCCATGCACTTGTCTCAACAATGATGCCAATGCTCAAAATGCCCACACATCTCCTCTTTTGCAGTTCTCTCCAAGCTCATTGGCAAATCTACAGGAGACTCTATCACAAAATGGCACACAGTCTTTGACCATTTTTTGGATCAAGACCTGTATTTTTTTCCAGTATCACATGGCAGATCACCTGTACTCACCTTTATCTATCAAAATGGGCTCCGACCAACTTGGGTTTCTCAAAATAAAATCTGTCCTTAAAGGATGAATATTTATCAGCCCCTATTAATGGAATTCTAAAGAAAATGCCATAGGCTATGAAAGTAATTCCTGCAAGTTCCTACAAGAAAGCTCCATAAGTTTTTCAAATGGCAATAGTATTTGACTGGTATAAAACCTCCCAAGGAGAGTTCTTAGGGGCAAATAATACTTGTTTAGATGTGTAAGTTCTGATAAGTTGGCTAAAAAGAGAGTCTCATTTGGTCTGGGAAACAAGATAAGTTGGTTTAAAAGACTGTCTCATTTGATCTGGGATGTGAGATAAATGGGTCCCAGCCCTGCCAGTGAATGTGGGCAAAGTGCTTAGCATCTCTAGATTTTGGATTTGTCACATTTAAAATGAAAGGTTTAGATTAGAAAATCTCCATGGACTCTTAGCTTCAATACACTATGATTCATTCATCAAACATTTATTGGGCAACTACTGTGCTAGAAACTGTTGCAGAAAAGGTGATACAAAATCTTTATCCTAAAAGATATCAAAATCTAGCCAGGAATATAGATTATATACAACTTTTGTATCGTTGATATCATTATATAATATCCTCTCTCACATATTCTACTATACAACATAATATAATGTTTGCTGTTGTATAAACTGGCTACTTGTTCACCAAATATTTTTCTTTCCTTCCTGGGAGCTCTTTTCCCAGACTCTCTTGCAATTAATTAACGTGTGGCCAAGGGATTAGAGTCTGATTAGTCAGATGTGGGGCACAAGTGACCTATGCTACTTCTAGAACTGGTCCATGAAATCCTCCCATGTGTGAGCCTTCTGTCTCTTTCTTCATCTATTATCTCCACAGAGTTAGAAGAGCATAAGGCCTCAAGGTGGAGGGAGCCTGGGTGCCTGAATAACAGTGTAAAACATAGGGCTCCCCCATACATCCTACCATTCTTCATTGGAATGTGCTCTGAGGGAGAAATAGCATTTATTGAATTAATCCACTCTGATTTTGTGATAGATGGTTCCAATGGTTAGTTTACCTGCCCAGTGCATTTATATTATAAAGGAAGAGTCTGTAAGTCCTTAGATGATGATAATAAAGGAAGACAGCTTTTACAGTGGTGTTTCAAGTGGGCAAAGGGCTAATGGGACCCCTGGGGAAGAGGATATATGTATAGAAGGAAGAGGGTAGCATAGAAACAGGGATAGACTAGCAAGGGAAAGATAATAGCATAATTACTAGAGTCATTGATTGCTTGACCCCAGGATGTCTGTTCAAGAAAAAAATATTACCTGGTAAAAAATGGACTATCCAGCACTTTAAGAAAAAGTAGGGAGATAATGGCCAAATGATTCTTATTTTATCATTTCTTCAACACTTGCAGGACAATAGGAATTCTTTTGAAAACCATTCAGTCAAGAGCGAAGCCTGGGTAACTGGTAGGAATGTTATCTCAAATGATGGCTCTAAGACATGATTGCCTACTGTCTTGCCATTCAGAATCTGATGCGTAACTACCCAGAAGGTTAAAAAGCCATTTTAATGGATTTTGGACCATATTAACAGCGATAAAGATGAAACTTGAGTGGATACTCAAATTCATCTAAAAGCCAGTGTATCTGGTAAGCTCAGTTGTAAGAAGGATGGCACTAAATTCAGAGGGATGGTATATTGTGGTATATTGTGGAATAATGTTCCCTGCCCCAAATTTCCACATGCTAATCCCCCAAATTTGTGAGTATGTTTCCTTACATGGTAACAGGAGTTTTGCAGATGTACTTAAATTAATGATCTTGAGAAGATTATCCTGGAGTAAATGGGTGGGTCCAATGTGATTACACAGGTCCTTGTAAGAGGGAGGAGAGTGTGTCAGAATTAGAGAAAGAGATGTAACAACAGAAGTGGAGGCAGACATACAGAAGTAGATGAGGGGCCCTTTGCCAGAGAACACGGGGTCTTTAGAATCTAGCGAAGGCAAGGCAAGGGACTTCCTCCCAGAGCCTTTCGATGGAGCACAGCTCCGTCAACCCATTTTGGACTTCTGCCTTGCAGAACTGGAAAATAATAAATTTATGGATTTTTTAAGTCACTGAGTTTGTCGTAGTGCAGTACAACAGCAATAGGAAACTAATACACACATAATATACTGTGGCTTTTGCCTTCTTTCTTTTTTATCCATACAATTTTTAGGCCCTGTTAGTGTATGCATTATTGTTCTATTTATCTATCTATCTATCTATCTATCTATCTATCTATCTATCTACCTAGCTAACTATCTATCCTTGCATGTGTGTGTCTGTGTGGTGTGTGTGTATGGATATACATATATATATGATTCACATAATATTTATATAATATATAAAATATATTTTATATATATAGCATATATATGAATATTTATACGAACAGTTTTACAAATAGTAATTCATTCAGTTCTCTTGTAATTACTTTTAGGGTACTACTGTTAGAAGGAGTTAAGTGCTATTATCTCCCTTTTACAGGTAAGAAAACAGAACTTAAATAATTTGCCCAAAGTTATTTGTCTAGGAGGCAGCAAAGTAGGATTTGAGTACAGATCTGGCTGCTACAAAGCAAACACTCTATTCCACTATGATTCATGAAGGTCACTGACTTGAATTACACCTTTAAAACTCTGATTTCTACAGCTACTTTTGCCTTATATAAATATTTTACCCAACTTGCCTTCTTGTTGCTATATGCTTACGTGAATCATGTAGGCTAATTTAAAAAACTTGTATGATCGCGTTCCACTTCCAGTCCTGGCAAGCTAGCATGTAGAAGAGCAAACCTCCTGTTGTGAATAACCAGAAAACATGAATAGAAACAAAACAGAATTCCATGTTTGAGACATGGGAGGGCTATGAAAGCAGCCAGGACAGGAGGGCCAGGACCCTGGAGAGAAGGGAAACTCACCAAGGTAAGCTGGACAATCTGTGCTCTTTTTCAACTGGGGCATTTGCCAATTTCTGAGTGGTCTGGGAAGACGGACTGAAGGTAGGAGAAAAGGCACCTGTGAAGAGGGATAGAGGTTGAGCAGTTTTCAGCTCTGTAATGGTGCTTGAGAAACAACAATTGGTGTTCAAGGGTACTGAGTAAGCAGGGGTTTGAAGATTTTGCTCCAAAGGGAAATGGAGAGAAATCAGCCCAAGAGCCTGAGTTACTTCTATTTGATGCATTTGCTAAGTACTAAATGGCACTGGCTTAGAGAGAAGTGACTCAATCAGGAAGAAGCAGCAGCCAAGAGTGTGTCTGATTAGGCTCCTACTGGGTCCCACCATACCCCAGAAAATAACTACAATCTTCTAGGAGGGGGCAAGACAAACTCAGAGGGGAAATAAAACCTGCAAAAAGGGACCAATAAGGAGGAAATCCCCATTTTAAGAACTTTTAGCCTGATGGTAGACTGAAGTTAGTGTATATGACATAACAAAATTCTGACACAAGATCTGTCCTTCTGTCTTTCTGTCCCAAAGAATCAGAGGACAGAGATCCACAATGACTGGAAAAAGTGAGATTAGAGTTCTGGAAAGGGGAGCATCAGAGTCCCAAATTTTGTATATAAACTCTGCCCAAGTTTATGGCTGGCTTATGAGCCATGCATGTCAGGGAAGGGACCTACTCCAAGCACCACAGAGAAAGCCAGCACCTCAGATGTGAGATTTGAGCCCAAGAGACAAAGTTTACAGTTTGAGTCCACTCAACTTCACGGTCCACTAAAACAAAACATCAACATTCTTTCAAGGAATAAAAAATGAATCCAATGTCCCTACAACAAAGCACTAACAAGGTTAATTCAATTCAAAATGACTTACATATGAAGAACCAAGAAATGTTCCCCAGTCTTAAAAGAGAGAAAACAGAATAAAACCCAGAGAAACTTAAGATCATCCTTGGAATTAGCATACAAAGATTTAAAGATAAATGACCATTATAAATATTGTCAATGAAGGAAAATATGGTTGCAATAAGATAAAAGAAAGAAATCTCACTGTGAGACCTATATAAGTGCAGTCCCAGAAAGAAGAGAGACACCAAGGCAGAAAAAAATATGTAAAGATAAAATAGGTGAAAAGTCCCCAAATTTATTAAAAGACATAAATTTAGATATTGAAGAATCTTGATGAAAACCACACAGAATAAATACAAAAGGGTTATGCCTGGGTACATCAAAGGCAAATTTCTAACACCAAAGATAAAGAGAAAATATTGTAAACAGCCAGAGAAATGATGTACCATAAAAATGACACAACAGAAGAAAAATGATTTGAATTGTCATTCTCTTTTCATCAGAAATGATAGAAACCAGAAGATAGTGGACTGCTGTCTTAAAAAAACTTTTTATTTTGAAATAATTTTAGACACACAGAAAAGTCACAAAACTGGTACATAGAGTTTCTGTGTACCTCTCACCCAGCTTCCTCTTATGTTAACAGCACATATATACACTAAATTTATCTTCTGTCGAAAAAATACACTGCTCCTTCAAAAGATAACTGTGGGTTTAAGGGAAAAAACTTTGAAACCCAGAACTGGGCCCACAAGTGTATAGCCAATTAATTTTTGACAAAGCAGGAAAGAGTATCCAATGGAAAAAAGACTGCCTCTTTAGCAGGTGGTGCTGGGAGAACTGGACAGCAACAAGCAGAAGAATGAAACTAGACCACTTTCTTACACCACACACAAAAATAAACTCAAAATGG
>NC_043708.1:33563014-33611291 GCF_006229205.1 Suricata suricatta
CTTCTTCCATGTCACCTCTTTCTTAAGACATTTTGATTTCTTCAGGCTGACTTTATGTAAAATTGGAAAAAGACCAAAAGCAAGGGTACAGCCTGCACTTTTTTGAGAAGTTACTGAGGAAGGCATAGATTGGAAGTCAGACTCCACTTCAATCCTTCAATCCTTTCTGTGCCACTTACCAGTTGTAGGACTTGCTTTTCATCTATGGAATGAGGGAAAGAACACTGACAGACCAGACAGAGGTGTTCAAGACACCCCCCAAGGCTCTGTGCTCTTTTTCCTCTCTCTAGGGGAGCTCAGCTTCGTCCCCACCTTCCATTCCACCCTGTGCAGGTGTAGCTGCCTGCCTGACAGCCGTACCTACGTGTCCCAGAGGGAACTGTAGCTCAACACACCCACAGTCAAACTCCTGACTTCCTCAAACCTGGTCCTCTTTCCATCTTCCCCATCAGAGAAGGTCTCTGTTACCAATTCAATTGTGTAAACCAGAAACTGGGGAGTTCATTTCAGTTCCTCCCACCCTCTCTCCTCACCCTGTTCTCCTGTTTCCAACCCATCCCAACCACTGTCAGTGTTAACCACCGAGCAGCTCTTCAATCCACCCCCCTGGGTCCTGGTCCACTGCTGCCGCTCTGTTGCACCTTACCATGACGTTCCCACCTAACTGGCCCCCCTATAATTAGTTATTCTGGTTCTCTACCGTCTCCTCCTCTGCCCAGCAACTAGAGTGATCTTCAGAAAATGTTGATGTGATCATGTCAGTTCAGTGACTTCCCATCACTTTCAGGATAGAGACCAACATCTTAACATGATTTTCAAGGACAGCATGGGTTGGCCTTTCTCTACTAGTTCAGCTTCATGTGGTGTCACATTCTTTGTTTATTGAGCTCTACTTGTCAGAGACATCTGTCACATGTTTTCCTTGTTTTAACCTTTTCTCTAGGCCCAAAATGGAGCTTGAACTCACAACCCCAAGATCAAAGGTTGCCTGTTTTACTGACTAAGCCAGTCAGGTGCTCCTGTTGTTTTAACCTTTTATCCTGACATAATTTCAGACTTGAAGAAAGACTGCAAAATTAGTACAAAGAATTATTGTTTACCCTTCATGCATATTCCTCTAATGTTAAATTTTACTATATTTATCATCCTTTCTATATTCTTCTGTACTTTATGAGAGCATCAAAAAAATTAAATATCATCCCGTTTTCTAATTTTCAAACCTCTTTCAAATTTCACTAGTTACCGCATTAATGTCATTTATAGGAAAAAAAAATTTTCTTCTCCAGGATTCAGGATCACACATTCTACATAAATGCCATTTCTCTTCTAACTCCTTAATCTGGAATACTTTCCCAGTCTCTTTTTGTCTTTTATGGCACTGACATTTTAGAGTCCTACTTTAGAATGTCTCTCATTTTGGGTTATCTGATGGTTCCTCATAATTAGACACAAGTTGTACATCTTGGGCAGGAATATCATAGAAGTCATTTTGTGTTCTTCTTAGTGCATTATTATATCAGGAGGCATGTGATATCACCGTATACTATTACTGCTGATATGATATTAACTTCGGTTACTTAGTTAAGTGATGTCTATCATGTTTCTCCATTGAAATGTTACTATTTTCCCTTTATACTAAAAAGAATCTTATGAGAGATACTTTGAAACTATGTAGAATCCTGTTCCTTATCAAAAATTTCATCTGATATTAGAATCCAATGATGATTACTGCATGAAATTATTATTAATAGAGTGGTTGCCAAATGGTTCTTTCATGCATCTAAAAACACCACGCTCTCTCCACTTCAGGGCTTTTGCATGTTATGTATGCTACTCAGAGTAGCCTCTTCCTCCTTTTCAACTAGTTAACTCTTTTTTTTTTTTTTTTTTTAGATTTTAGATCAACTGTCATTTTCTTAGAGATGCCTTGCCTTCTCTCATTAAAGGTCAGGTTTCTCATTTGTGCATTTTGATAGGCATCATATAGTACTTTATAGAACTTGTAGTTATAATTTTACACTTATAACTAGATAATTATTTAATTAAGTCTGCCTTCTCCACTAGACTGTAAACATGAGCCCATGGTGGTATACAATGATACAGTGGTTTCCATATACTATTGTACTCCCCATGCCAAGCACAGTTATTGGTATACATAGGCTTCTCATTAAATTTACTCGATTCAAGCTATGAGTGAATCTCATGGAGTTCTTGTGAGTATTGAATGGAATAAGATATGTAATATTCATAACATGTATTAGAATCTTAATAAATATTGGTGTCCTCCACAGCATCCGACCCTCACTTTGGGCCAAACATTATATTAATTACTTATACCAAACAAAAATTTGTCCCTGGAAGTGACCTTCGATATTCTAAAAATTGATCTTCACTTGAACTTTACCAATGCTTCTATGGAAGCAAATTTATAAAGAGGAACTCAGGCTATAATATAAGGTTACATTTTATTTCTAATTCCCAACATATGTTGAAATGAGCTTTTGCTTGCCCAGTTTTAGAAATTAACCTCTTCCTGTCTTCCCTCTTAAAGTGACTCCTAGTTACTTATCAGATTCCGCAGACAACTGACTCACAGACTCACAGTTGTCTGATTCAGACAATTGACTCACCATTGTCCCTCAAGGTCTTCTACTCTGTCTTCTTTGCCATACAGCCTCTGTGGCTCATGACTCTTGGGAGAGAGCTATTCTGTCGGGTACAACTGTCCTCCACAGGCAGCATCTGTTGATACCCCTGCTCTGGCCCTGGGGGAGGAGAAATACTACTCCCCTTTTGTCTAAATATCCCAAAGGAAGCGTTGGGGGCTTCTGATTTAGGATGTGAAAACTACTCACTCATGGACTCTCCTTTTTCTCTGAGTCCCAACTGAAATTCAGGAATTAGAGAAACACAAAGAGGAATAAACTTATGATGTTAAAGAGTGTGGAAGGAGGGATCACTGGTGAATAAATAAATGATTTCAAGAAATTCTCAGAAGAGGGAAAATTGGAATGTGTTGATTAGTGAGTGAAACAGAGGAAGCCACCACAGGGCTCGAGGAAGGAAGGAGCTGATTCTATGAAACCCCGAAGAGGTTGTGGACTCTGAGTCAATATGTATGGAGGGCAGTGGTGAGAGGGAGCTGCAGAGAAGGACTGATTGAAGATGAGAGAAGTCTACTCCCCATCCCCCTTCTCTTTGGCCTCCCTTTATATAGAACAACTCCCTCCCTTTGTTATAGAACAACCAGTAGCTTGGATTTGCACCAAGACTAAAAAACAAATAAATAAAAAACTTAAACAAAAAACAAAACAAACCCAAACTGAAAACTCTGCTCTTTCTCTAAATAAAGAGACCAAGCAACCTATAGAGAGCAGGGACTCTTGGGGAGTATTGCTGCCTCAGAATCAAGCATTTTTTTCTTCTGGAATTTGGGTAGCTTATTCCTCACTGATCACCCTAAAGAAAAGCCTTCAATTAAATATATCCTATCCAGATGCACAACAGTTTACAATCAGCCTTACAACTCAGGACAGAGGTTTGTTGGAAAATAAATATATAGTCCTATGAAGTAGCAGAAAGAATCCATACCAATGTCAATGCAAAATGAAGAAGACTTTTTAAAAAGTTTGAAGGAGAAAGAAAAGAGTTTACTTGAACCTAAGTTAGGACAGCTGCCTGAGATCCATGATATTCATGAAGACAGTGCTTGAGGGAAAGAACATTTGGTACAGAGTTATCTGTTTTCTTTTTTACATAAAATGTTATGTAAATTTATGATTTTTTATAAATCACCAGGGCACCTGGGTGACTCAGTTGGTTAAGCATCTGACTCTTGATTTGGCTCAGATCATGATCTCATGGTTCTTGAGTTTGAGCCCCGTGTTGGGTTCCACCCTGACTGACAGTGTTGAGCCTGTTTGGGATTCTATCTCTGCCCCTCCTCCGCTCAAACTCGCTCTCAAAATAAATAAATAAACTTAAAAAAATATTTGAGAGTTACACATCACCATGATGAAGGACATTCCAGAAAGTTGCAGTTTGTTTATCTTATGTTTTTAGTATGTTCGAGGCTGTATGACCTTAGTCTCACGGGAACCAAGAAGTTTTTTTTTTTTTTTAATTTTTCTTATCTTTATGTTTGGAATGCTTTTTTCTGGTTTATTATTATTTTCAACAAAAACAGATGTATAACATGTGCTAAGGACACAAATAGAGCCCATGCTTTGGGGTTTTGCTCAGTTAATTTTTACCTTAGTAAATGCTAGAGTGTAGCTTCCTTGGGAACCTGAGAATAGGGCTTACAAACATGAAAAGCTGAAATTTTCCTTCATTTTATTACTGGCTACCTAGAGTAATCAGCCTTGTTTTTTATTGTGGAATATGAATGAGTAGTAAACAAGAGGAGGAAGAGCAGTATATAAAAGAAAGACCAAAATAATTATAACTGACTCTGGGGGAGCTATTTCAGGAAACAGAAGATAACTTTAAAAATCTGATAATGCCTTCACAGAGAACTGAGAAGACATTGTATCCAAGACAAGACATTCATCCAAGGATGAATGATATAATAAATGGTCAAAGAGTTAACTCTTGTAATCAAAAAATCATGTTAAAAATCTTAAAAAATTAGTAGCACATGTTGACAATAAAGCCAAAGCACTATTCCAAACTATAGAGCTAAAAGGTAGGTGGAAAACATGAGGGGAATAAAATGAATAAGAAAAATCAATCCAGAATTCAACGTATGACCAACAGTAGTTCCAAAATTTAAACTACATAATACAGGGTAGAATTTTTTTTTTTAAACCATGAGGAAAAATTCTAAGAGTTGATGACAAGTACAAATCTTTAGTCTGACAGGGCCCACCGAATGCTGAGCAGTATAAAAGGTAAAAGATCCATACATAAGAATAATTCCACCAAACTCAGAAAGGTCAGAATAAAGAGAAGACCCTCAAAGTTTTCAGGGTGAAGCAAACTAGCTAATCAATTAGCTTGCATTGAAACAACAGTGAGCTGGCATCAACAACATGGGATGATGGAAGTTCATGGAACAATGCCAGAAAGTTCTAAAGGAAAATTATTTTGAACTGTTTAATTTGATCTAGAATTTTGTAACCTGCCAAACTGCCAATCAAGTGGGGAAGCGGGTGAAATACATTTTTAGATACACAGGGACTCAGGAAATATCTACTTGGCAAAACAAGGGCATAAGTCTGGCGAAAGCAGGGAGGAAGAAAGCCATGATTAAGGAAGAGTGGTTTTAACTGAACAGTGTGGTAAAGGAAAGTCCTAGCCTGGCAACTGCATCAGGCCTGGAGAACAATGGATCTGTAGGGGGAGAAGGCTCTTGGGGGGTTGTCTCTGGATAAAATAGGGATTCCGTGAAACACTATCACTGAGAGGCAGAAAAAAACTGAGGATATTTTAAGTTTATTAACATTCTTTCAACAAGAAAAATGAAAGGCAATTAGAAATCTTGGGAAAAAGATAGATTTATAACAAAGTCATGGGTTACATGTAAATATTTATGATATTGTTACATAATTGGAGGATTGGTTGAGTGTCAGGACAAATCATCTATTTGACCTTGACACTAACACTGTTCTTCTCCAAATGTCCCAAGGGTCATGACATTTTACCTGTAGAGAAAGAGAGGTAATTATATGATACCATTTGGCTCTGTGGTGAATAATATTTACGTAGTAATTACAACAAAAAAGGTACTTATGGGCCTGTTGGTCTTTAGACTCACCCTATAAACATGATTTACATGGTTTGATGTAAAAGCAAATATGGATAACAACAGAAGTATGAATAAGAAAAGGAGGGAAGTAGGTTAGGAACAGTAAGATCCTCAGAGTGGGATGGGGTGGTCAAGAAATACTGCCAAAAGTTGATGGAACAACAAAAAAAATAGATATTTATGTATATTATTTAAAATTATACTGGCTGCTAACAGATATTATGAATAGTTGAATGTCGCTATTCATTCCTGATGAAAAACAGGAGGTAGAAGAAAGACTGTTGTCATATCTTCAGCTCATCACTAAGTAGTAAATAATCATGTTAATTGTTAGAATATTGACTGGGGAATTTAAAACAATTAATGAGTGCTTTTCAATTACTAAACATTTTCTCTAAAGGGGAGGGGCCCTCCTGGGCATGGACTTAATGTGTTTGGTGCTTGAGGCCCAAACAGAGTAAAGGATACAAATATTCCAGGTTTCCAACTGCCCTGATTGTCTTTGGTAATCATAACACTGCTGGAGAAATGACCCGTTAAAAGCAAAAAAGGCCAATTTCCTGATGCACCGCCAAGCACAAGTGCGCTCATTTTGCCGGCTTGTTTGATTGCAGCAGCCTCTTCATGCTCCACTCAAGTGGCCCTTGCTGGGGACATGGGGTTGGAGCCAGCAGTTCCCATCCGCAGGCCCCTGGAGACCACAGAGGCAACCTCTCGTCCTCCAGTGATCAGGATGCCCCTCTCTGCTGAGCCGGCATCTGCGGGTGCCCGAGAATGTGTGCTCGGGACACGTGGCTTGTGTGAAGGCATGTGACAGCTTCAGACCCAGGTCCTTGCTCTGCTTGCTGGATGATGAGGCAGTGGAACGAAATGGGTGGCAAAGACAGTCCTTCTTGGGTGGGTTTTCTTCAGAACTTCCCTAGAAACATGAGCCTTTGTAATGAGGGAAGAGCCATGTCCCCACAGAGGGACACTGAGAACCTCCTGACACGCTGAATAGGAGGCCCTTGAACTGGAACTTTTGTCAGGCATCTAAGCCCCCTTTTCTGCCTGCCTATGTCTTCTCCTTTAAAGTGGAAAGTGAGTTGGGCACCTGGGTGGCTCAGTCAGTTAAGCATCCAACTTCAACTCAGCTCATAATCTTGCCGTTCATGAGTTCAAGCCCCACATTGGGCTCACTGCTGTCAGCACAGTGCCCACTTTGGGTCCTATGTCCCCATCCCTCTGCCCCTTTCTTGCCCCCCACCTCTGCTCATGCCCTCTCTCTTTCAAAATTAAATAAACTTAAAAAAAATAAAATGGAAAGTTGGGGTCAAATGTCTATGGTGAACCTTCTTAAAATGGAGAGAATGAGCTTCTATAAGTTAGGGTTTATAAATTATTTATTTAATACAACCCAAGAGGTAACACAAAAGTATGCTCAGCTCATTGACAATGGCTCTCTGATATCCTAATTGTTCCAAAGAGGCTACATTTTGAAAAGCCTGCCATGACCACAGCCTCATAGTAAGAAATTCTCGCACCACTTTGTGGTTATGGAAATAGTGGCTGAGGTCTCTGTAGTGGAAATTCACTGTTGTGGCTTAAACCAGTGAGGCCAGTGGAAGGTGTCTGATGTTTGGATTAGGAAATCCATAGGCTGGCCATGGAAGCTCTGCCCAACAGGGATATGGTGAGTCTTCCTTAGAAATCTGGACTGGAATTAGGGACAGAATTGGTTAGTTTGTAGGAGAAGCAGAGCTAGGCCAGAGCACTGAGAGAAGGCAGGTGTGATATGTAAGAGTCCAGGAGGACATACCAACCCTGAGTACACAAGTTAGGAGATGGAGAAGAGTTGCTGGTGCAGAGGCTGACATGGCTCCTGGGAACCCAGAAGCAGTCAGTCAGAGAGGACCTTTGTCAATGTTGATGGTGGAGTTTATAGTAGGGATTAATGAAATTCTTCAGCTGAGACAACGTCTGAATTAGGTTCCTGTATTTGCTCAAGGTCTGGTACGCAGATGTTTCTACATTTCATGGCACCCCTTTGCTCTGGTGCATGTCCTTATGATTCCCCAAATGCGAACTAACATGAATGGGCCTCCGTTCCTCACAGCCCAAAGACCCCAACTGACCATGCACTCTGCTTACCCTGCCTTTCTAGTTACCCTTTTTAGATTGCCTTCCTGGGCAGGTGATGAAGTAACTGAGAAGAGGAGAAGTTGATCTGAAGCAGAGCAATTCAGCTCTGCCCCTGAAAGTGTGTGAGCAGTAGCCTGGGCAGGTTCTCTTACAGGAGTCCAGGAAACAGCAGGCGAGGCCGGTGAGGAGAGAAAGCTGTGTGCCTGTGGATGGGGGCACAAACCCAGTTTCCAATGTCTTGTCTGCCAAGGACTCTCTCCTTTTCTAAAAAAACAAAAAACAAAAAACAAAACAAACTTTGATTTTTCTCCACAGATACCGTTTTGAAAAGATTCAATCTAGCAAACCAATTGTGTTCATTTAGATAATAAATCATTTTCCCATTGGGATAATGGATCTTATCCATGAACTCAGAGTGCATAATTCTTACTTTTGCAATCTCTGATTTACCTAATTTGACCCCAAGTCCCTGTTTCACTGAGCCAGGAGGAAATTTAATCATTCTTGAAGTTCTATGTCCCAAGTTGGGGAAAGGGTAGGGGATGACATTGATCATCTATGCACACGTCCATCTTCCATGTCCCCCACATAACATTCAGGACATCAGAATCTTCACTGTGGCTGGAAACCCAGGACTAGGACCCCTTTCCCTGAGTGTGGACATAGGTGTTCCCTCTAAGGTCTAGCTTTCTCCTAGTGACTTCGTCTTGGAAAAGAACAGTTGTTCAAGATCTTTCTCTTTCTCTCCTGAATCAGTTAGAGAAATTTTGTCTTCAGCTGGGGAGAGACTTCCCTATAAAAGTCATTTGGATTCTAGGTTAAACAGGAAGCCCAGTACCTGTGGGAAATTTATAACTGTGACTTGAGTGTTCAGACAGGCAAACAGACATACAAATACATGCACACACACACACACACATACACACACACAAGTGAGTGTATATGTGGGCATGTGTGTGTATATGTATGTGAATTAAAATCATCTCCAAAATAATGTTTTCTCTCTTCGAATGGAATAATAATTCTGTTGACTGAATGCACACTGCCTCTGAGGCCTCATGGTAAGTATAAATAAGCTGGTGGGGTCTCTCCAGTTTCCCTTGGTTGACTCCCAAAGCGAAGAGGAAAAGTGTGGATTAGAGAGACTCATAAAATAAATTCTGCAAAGCAAGTCAATGAACTGTCAGCTCAGTCTCATTAACTTTGGGGAGACTGCAAATGAGGCTTTATTTCCAACATTACCTAGTTGCAGGAAAAGTAGAAACCGCCAGTGTCTCCTTAAAGTCTCTTGTTGCCACTCCCTTGCTGCCCACTTAGTCCTGACTCCGGGTCACTGCAGAGGAACCGAGTGACCCTGGACTTGGGGATGAGTTTTCTGTCTGGGCTCCTGAGTTTCTATACTATGTGCCTCCTTGTCTGTCTTCCACAGTGTGTGGAAGTGGCTTCCTCTTTCTGTGTTTTTCTTTGTGGTTATGCTAACCGCCTTGAAACTGTAGACCTGTTCCCTCTACTTGGAAGGGTCTGTCTCATCGATTTCAAGGTTTTCTACAATGTGCTTGTGTGGTAGGAGAGAGGGAAGAGCAGTGTAAGAATGTTTTCCCTTTTTCCAGTACTTCAAGTCTGATGTAGTCAGGAATTCCCATGCACTATTTCATCTCACACAGTCCTGTGACATGCCAGTGGTGTTCTTTATTCATAAATATGAAAAATGGGGGTCAGGAAGGTGGAGGGATTTGCTCAGGGTCATAGAGCAGAGCCAGTACCAGAAGTCAGCTCTTCTTTTTCCCACACCTGTCCTCTTAGCCTGATACTTAAGCTGCTTCTCAATGACCAGTAGTCAGTAGGCATATGAGTATTTATTTATTTAAGTTTATTTATTTAATTTGGGAGAAACCGAGAGAGTATGAGTGAGGGAAGGGCAGAGAGAGAAAGAGGGACAGAGAGAATCCCAAGCAGGCTCTGGGCTGTCGGTGCACAGAGTCTGATGTGAGGCTCGAACCCACAAAACTCGGATTATGCTGAAGTCAAGAATCAGGAGCTTAACTAAATGAACCACCCAGGCTCATCACCCCATATGATGATGAACTTTTAATAGGATATGACACTCCTGGGACTCTGCGGGAGTAATAAAAGTATCAGACACATTTGTTGCCCTCAAGTTGCACGTAGTTTACTTGAGTGTTTCTGTCTGTCTGTATGGGGCACTCTGCCAGGTTGGACAAAAACACAATTCTTACCCTTAGGCACTTACAGCCCAAAAGGAAGTCAGTGTCAGCACTCTACTCCCTTGTAGGGTACAGGGAGCTCAGTGGAAATTGTTTTTCTTTGTTCACTGCGGAGACAGACATAGGGAAATCTTTGGCTCCCTCACAGAACAGGCTTGGAGAAGATGGTGAGATATTCTCCACCAACCACTATCCTCTCCCCACTTTCCCTTCCATTCTCTCACTCTGATCAGGCACCTGCAGCTGGTCTGCCCTTGGTTAGCAAGGGAGAGGACAGAAGAAGCAGATTGGGGCTGATGTGGGGTTCAGAGTTGTTGGCATGCAGAGTGCCTCTACTTCTTCCTCAGATGTTGATAACCTTGATTCAAATGGTGAGAAATGAGAGGTTTGGGTTGGGGGCTGGTGATGAGAAGTCAAGAAGGGCAGGTGGTGAACAGGTATAGCATCCATTCCTTGTTCACTCCTTTGATCTGGGCTTGACTCAAAAATGGAAAACGAGGGGCACCTGGGTGGCTCAGTCGGTTAAGCATCCAGCTTCGGCTCAGGTCAGAATCTCACAGTTCATGGGTTCGAGTCCCGCGTTGGGCTCTCTGCTGACAGCTAGCTCAGAGCCTGGAGTCTCCTTCAGATTCTGTGTCTCCCTCTCTCTCTGACCCTCCCCTGCTCACACTGCCTCTCTCTGTTTCTCAAAAATAAAAATATTTTTAAAAAAATTTAATGGAAAATGAGGTCAAAAATAGAAAAAATAGTCTGTGTGGCAGACAGAGCTAGGGGCGAAGCCAGGGGCTTGCAGAAACTTATGAAACACCAAGGCTCTGGACTGCACATCACTGCAAAGAATATGGCCCAGGCAGGGCAGTACGATGTTCTCCCTGATGCTGCACAGGACCCTGCACAACCAGCTACCCAAGGCCAGCAGAGAAGCCAGTCCCTGGCCCAGCTAGGGCATCCTATGTTGGACATGGGCAGTAATGGCCATGGAGAGGGACATAGCATGGTTGTGGCTATGCACAAGCAGGGACAGGAGTCCGAAAAGAGCAAGGCAGAAGCAGGAATTCCAAAGCTGAAAGACTGCTTTGAGGGCATCTGAGTATCCCATATAAAGTGGCCATGGTAGCCAAGTTTCAGCATGGATGGGGGCCTTGGATCCATTGCGACATGATCAAGGTAACATTTGACGCCCAAGCACCAATTGACTTTGGGTGGGTGAGATCTGTGGAAACAAACCTTATACAAATAGATAATGTTCAGATATAAAATCTTGTCCTAATTAAAATTTTCTAGCTTTTTTGTTCTCATTTTATCTATCTTTTCTACACACCTCTAGCCTGGCTAATATATGTTGTCTCTCCTCTTCAGTTCACAAGACAACAAGATCTTTCTCTTCTTGATTTTTCTCAGCTCTACCTGCCACGCAAGCCTGACTTACTGCAGGTACTCTCCAGTTGTCCTAAGCAGGAATCAGCCCCTGCACTGAGAAAATCTATTGATCAAAACCTCCGTGATTGGTTCTCTCTCTGAAGCTAGTCTCAGAGAACTGCTGTCCGACTCTGACCCTACCGATGGGTGACCAGAGGCGAGTTACTTTTCTTTGAGATACCATTGTCTTTGTGTGTAAAATAAAACTATCTTTCTGAGGCAATGAAGGGGCACCTCTCCAAAAAGTGCCCAGTGCCATGTGCATGTTCCCGGTGGTTACTCTTATTTCCATAGGACATATCAACATGCCCCCCATGTATGTCCAACCTGCTGACATCTGTACATATCCTCGCTGACTCCTCTCCCAGGGCCTGGATCCCTATTCTGGCATTTTATTCCTGCAGGAATCCTTATTCTCCACCAGGTCATTCCTGTCAACATCAAACACATGCTATAATAGCTTCCAGCTTAGAGAAAAGTTATTCTCTCTTGACCCTGCATTTCTCTTCTGTTACAGCCTCATTTCTTTGCAGTAAAAGGTTTCAAAAAAAAAGTGTCTGTACTCACTGTCTCCATTTCTTCCATTTCCTCTTGAGATAGCCCCAAACAGTCTTTTATACTCCCTACTCCACAAAACCAGGCTGGGTAAGGTCACCAGCAACCTCACTGTGCAAGTCCAGTGTTTCCGTCCTGTCCATCTCTCCTCTCCTCCTGGCAGGGTGTGACAGTGGTCACCCCCTGCTTCTCACATCCTCCTGTTCTTGGAACACTACCCTTCTGATCTTCCTCATACCTCCATTGCTTGCCCAGCCTCTTCCAGATTTCTAAATATGGGCTGACTCAGACAGCAGTCCCTGTTTCTAATTATGTTCACTCTCTGGGAAATCTCCAGTCTCTTGGCTTTAAATCATATCTATCTGCTGTCAGTTTCTTATGCATGTCTCCACACCTGTGCATCCAACTACCTCCTCACATCCCCACATCTCACCCTCTCTTACTCCATGTCCACCCCCCCACCCCAGCTAATCCTGGTGGCTGTATCTCCAAATATATTTAGTATTCAACTTCTCACCTCGCAGCTGTAATGATCTCTGATCAACTAGGACAGTAGATTCCTGACAGTCCTACACCTATACTTTCCTTCCTGAAGTGAATTAGTACATGACAGCAAGTTATCCTTTTAAAATCCTTTTAAACTGTAAATCGTATTACATCATTTTCCTGCTCAAACCTCCCGATAGCTTCCTGTAAAAATATAAAACCACCAGGCCCCTTGTGGTCCAGTGCTCAATGTATCTTTGACCTCGTCTTCCACCACTTTCCAGCTCCATCACCCTGTTCCAACCACATTGACTGACTCGCTGTTCTTAGCATATGCCAAATGTGTTCCCAGCTGAGGGCCAGTACCTGTGGTTCTCTGAGAGTAGATGACCCATTGTAATCATTCTCTATCGCTGCAGGAGTAACAGATCACCACAAATTTAGCAGCTTAAAGTAACCCCCCACTCATTGTGTCTCATTTCTGTAGGTCAGCCATCTGGCATGATGGGGCTGGGTTCTCTGCTTGGGTTCTCCCAAAGCTGAAGTCAAGATGTCAGCCCCTGGGCTCTTTTCTGGCAGTTCTGGGAAAGAGTCCACTTCCATGCTCATTTGGGTTGGTGCCAGAATTTGGCTGCTTGTGGCTGTGGGACTGAGGTCTCCATTCTTCTTCCTCTCAGCTTCCAGAGGTGCCCACAGTCCTTCTCATGTGGCCTCTCCATCTTCACACCAGTGACAGTGTGTGCCATATCCCCCAACCTTGAATCATACTGAGTTACTCTTCTTCTCTTGCTTTTTGCTTTCAAGGACTCAGGTCATGACATTGGACTGACCCCCACATTCCTGGATAATCCCAGTATTTTAAGGTCAACTAATTAGTAACTTTAATTAGTCCCTTTGCCATGGAACACAACATAGTAACATACTCATGAGAATGGTACCAGGGACGGAGACCATGGGCATGGAAATTTTGCCTGCTATGTCTGTTCTTTTCTTTAGCCATTTGGCCATGTCATCTAAATCTCTGGCTCCCCTGTTGAAACAGTAACCCCCATTCTGGCCTCCCTGCTAGTTCCTCTTCCTGCTTTCTTTGCAGCATAGTACATATCAATGCCTATATTTCCTTAGTTTATTATCTGTTTCTCTTCACTAGGTTGCCAGCTATCGGGTGGCTGGGACTTGGTCTGTTTTATCTACTATGATACACACAGCTAGACATGTGCCTAGAACACGGTAAGTAAATACTTGTGAAATAAATATAAAGAAATGAATGACACTTTGCCCCCTCAATAATCCAGATTGGCTATCTCAAGCAATTCATTGGTTCTTTGTTTCTTAAAACATTTTAAGCATTTTATCAGTTATCAGCTCTCAGGTATTTGGACACCTTCTACAAACTCTGACATCCTAGGCATCCCCTTAACTACACTGAATCTTGCAGTTGAAGAACCTTTGGGTTTTGGATGGGCCCTTAAAACATTCTAAGGACAAAATAAGACCACTGAGGGAGTGTTCCTCTTAACCCATAGCTCTGATGAAAGACATATCACATTCCTTTGTTTTCCCTGATTAATCTGAATCTGTTTGAGGCCCATTGCTCCCAGTTGGTAGGAAATATCAAGTCCTTATTATTCATGGATGATTCAAAAATGAAATAGATACTTTCCTTAGGGAACTTACTGTTTAGAAAATTTGATTAAATATATTAATGATACATCATTTTTACATGTCTTCAGTGTACAAATATGTTAAATGATAAATAAGATATACTGAAAACATGCTTTGGGAGTATGTTGTGGGAAGAGAGAGTGAGCATAGAAATAATTCTGGGAAGTAGGCACTGGGGATGGGATTGCATATCACTAGATCTTGGTGGATAGGTAGAGCCTAAACAGCTAGTGGTAGAAAAGGCAGGCAGAGTTGGGGAGGAAGGTGAGAGAATAGTGTGCAGAATGAAAGACAGGCTGTATGAAGTGGTGGGCAAGAGCAGAATGGGGCAAAAGAAAAGAAACAGCCCGATCACAAATCCTACTTCCAAATCATTTCATAGATTGTAGATTGTAGATCTGAACATTAGTAGCCAAAAATGAAACTTCTATCAGATAAAATAGGACCTCTGGATGGGAAAAGGCTCTCCAAACAGGACAGTAAACATATAATCATAAAGAAAAAGTGACAAATTGGGCTTTACTGGAATTTAAAATCTCTGTTCATCAAAAGATATCATTAAGAGCATTAAAAGGCAAGCAACACAATGGGTGAAGATATTTGCAACACATATAATAAGGAACTTACATCCAGAATATATGAGTAAGTTCTATAAAACCATAAGAAAATAACAGACAAACCCAACAGAAAAATGGGCAAGTCATCTGAACAGGCATTTGATAAAAGAGAATATTTGGATAAACAATGAACATATAAAAACTTAATTAGTTATGGAAATGCAAATTAAAACCATAATGAGATAACACTTTGTACTAACTAGAATAGGCTAAAACCTAAGACTGACAATATTAACTTTTGGGAAGGATATGGAGCAATCCAAATTCCTGTACATTGTGGGTGGGAATGGAAATTGGCACAAACACTTCAGGAAATTGAACATTAGATACTTGCATTTTAAACACACATGTCTTATGATCCAGCAGCTTCACTCCTATATATATATCAACAGCAATACATACACCTGAATTCCGAGAAATGTGTATAAGCATTATTTATGATAGCCTCAAATCGAAAAGAACCCTAATATCCATCAACAGGAGAATGGATAAATGAATGTTGTGTATTCATATGATGGAATGCCAGACAGTCAAGAAAACGAACAAAATATAGCCACATAGAGCAACACGCATAAGCAATATAATATTGAATGAAAAGAAGGCAACAATTTTAAATATATGATGCCATTTAAATTAGCTCAAAGCTAATTGTCATATGATACTCAGGGATTATGTGTATGTGATAAAACTATAAAGAAACAGAAGGAGTGGTTACAGTATATGTGCTGCCAAAGGGAGCACAGGAATGGTTACAATAAAAGTCAAGACGATAGTTTCCTTTGTGAGGAGCTAAGGAGAGGGATTAGGAGGGAATTCTGAATGTTCTTTTAATAGAGGTGGTGGTCATGTGGGGCCTCACTTAGCGGGAGTTCATTGAACTACCCCATGTAGATTTCTGTGCTTTTTGTATGTATTATAGTTTACCACCACAAATGAAAAAGAAATAAGCCTACAAATATAGGTTTAAAAAGAGACTATTCAAAAATAACATTAAATTAAATTAAATTAAATTGTTCAATGTCTGGAATGCTAGACTGGATCTGGATTTTATTCCATAGGATAGGGAGCCATTAAAGTGCTCATTTGTTAGGCAAGAAGACAATCTTTTTATTTGCACTGTAACACTAACTGAAATCCAAAGAAAGAAAATTTTTTCTATAATACTACTATCTCTACTTCTAATTATTTGGTTTCTTTTTACCATCCTTGCTAGGTAAGTGGCTAAAAGTAGATATGGTTTTAATTTCCAATATTTTTCAGAAAAAGACATAAAAGTTTTCCATGTCACTGACTGGTTTTCATATTAATTTTTATTGACTTTATAATATTCATTTGAATGGATTTACCTTAATTTACTTGACCATCCTCTTATTGCTTTAAATTCATTCTGACATTTCATTATTATAAGTAATACCTCGTATTACTTAGGCATCATTTCCCCATTGAATGGTTGCCTTAGAAAATATTCTCAGAAGCCAAAGTAGTATTGAAGAAGAAAACCAAAATGGGAGGTATCACAATCCCAAATTTTAACCTTTACTACAAAGCTGTCATTAAGACACTATGGTATTGGCACAAAAACAGACACATAGACCAATGTAATAGAATAGAGAGCCCAGAACTGGACCCACAAGTGCATGGCCAACTGATCTTTGACAAAGCAGGAAAGAGTGGGAAAGAGCCTCTTTAACAGATGGTGCTGGGAGAATTGGACAGCAACATGCAGAAGAATGAAATTAGACCACTTTCTTACACCATGCACAAAATAAACTCAAAATAGATGAAGGACTTAAGTGTGAGACAGGAAACCATCAAAACCCTAGAGGAGAAAGCAGGAAACAACCTCCTTGACCTCAGCCACAGCAATTTCTTACCTGACACATCTCCCAAGGCAAGAGAATCAAAAATGAACTATTGGGACCTCATCAAGATAAAAAGCTTCTGCACGGCAAAGAAAACAATCAAGAAAACTAATAGGTAACTGACAGAATAGGAAAAGATAGTTGCAAATGACATATCACATAAAGGACTAGTATCCAAAATCTATAAGGAATTCACCAAACTCCACACCTGAAAAACAAATAATCCAGTGAAGAAATGGGCAGAAGACATAAACAGACACTTCTCCAAAGAGGACCTACAGATGGCCTACAGGCACATGAAATGATGCTCGACATCACTCATCATCAGGAAAATACAAATCAAAACCACACTGAGATACTCACTCACACCAGTCAGAGTGGCTGAAATAAACAAATCAGGAGACTATAGATGGTGGCGAGGATGTGGAGAGACGGGCACCCTCCTACACTCTTGGTGGGAATGCAAACTGGTGCAGCCGCTCTGGAAAACAGTGTGGAGTTTCCTCAAAAAATTAACATTAGAACTCCCATATGACCCAGCAATAGCACTGCTGGGGATTTATCCAAGGGATAGAGAAGTGCTGACACATAGGGGCACCTGCACCCCAATATTCACAGTGACACTTACAACAATAGCCAAATCATGGAAAGAGCCTAAATGTCCATCACCTGATGAATGGATCAAGAAGATGTAGTTTATGTATACAATGGAATACTACATGGTAATGAGAAAGAATGAAATCTGGCCATTTGTAGCAACGTGGATAGAACTTGAGGGTGTCATGCTAAGTGAAATAAGTCAGGCAGAGAAAGACAGATACCATATGTTTTCATTCACATGTGGAACAGCAGAAACTTATCAGAGGACCATGGAGGGGGAGGGGAAAATAATTAAGGAGAGGCAGGGAGGCAAACCATAAGGGACTCTTAAAAATTGAGAACAAACTGAGACTTGATGGGGTGTGGGGGAGAGGGAAAATGGGTGATGGGCATGGAGGAGGGCACTTGTTGGGATGAGCACTGGATGTTATATGGAAACCAACTTGACAATAGAGTATAATTTTTAAAAACATATTCTTAGAAATATTTCAAGGTCAAAAATTATTAATGTTTAAATGAAGATTGCTATTTGCAGATTGTTTTCCAGGAGAATTTTTAGTAATTCATATTGTCAGCCATAATGTATGAGCAAATTCATTCATTTAGGAGTTCAGCAAAATTTAATGAGAACCTATTATAGTCTGGCACTATCTCTGCTGTCAGAGAGTTTAATGTCAAATGATGGAGACAAAAAACAACTACATTTAGGGAGCTGGGGAAGGTCCCTCTGAAGACCAGATCCAGATAGCCCATTAGTTGTGAAGTGTGTCATGAGTGTGTTTTAAAAGATGTGAAAGTTCATTGGTGGTTTTTGAGCACCAAAGAAATGATATGAATAGAATAAATATGATATGAATAGAATGGAACTTTGGAAGAAGTGATGGTCGTAAGTTATAGGAGAGTTTGGTTTGGGGAGTGACTGATGCAGGGAAGAATTGTGTGAGGCTTTGGGGTGAAAAGAAGTGAAGGCTCCTGAACTAGGAAAGACACAGGGCAAAGAGAGAAGGGGAGAGATGTAAGTGACTCTAACACTATTTAACAAGTTAGGAGATAATGCACAAGCCATGTAAAATGTCATAGCATAAACACAAAGCATCATCAGACCATTAGGGTTGACGATTCCACACACTGCAGATGGCTGACTAACTTCTGGGTCTAATTATGACACATGTCCGCCCTACTCGATGCCATACCCAACCTGATGGTTAGACAATCATGTGGCTCTATTAGTGTGGCTGTGGGAATCTGAATGCCTTTATTCCTAATTTTTGTATATTTAAAAATATGCCCCAAATGATACTTGAAGGTAGATTTTGCATCCCTATATATTGTGATTTTCCCAGGATGCTGCTGGCCTTACAGCATAATAGACTCTGGCTGTCTGATACATTTGCTCTTGCAACACCATTACAATTTATTGCTGAAAATGAACACAAGTGGCATCAAAATGCTCCCAAGCAGCTTTTACCAGCTCTCTTCATAAATCAAGGGACCATAAATCAGGCAGATGTTAAACATCCAAGTTGAAGCTGCATCTCTAGGTCTGAGCCCAGAGTCCACACTGATGGGTTGCTGGGAACCACATTTGTTCATCTTCTCTGCCAGAGCATTTGGGACAGCACTAACAAAGAATTACAGAGTTTGGATCCTGAAATCCCACAAAATTAATGAATTGTAAAGTTTTTATGGAGATGGGGGGAAATGGAGAGAGTGTAACCGAATGATTTGGTTTAGCAGCCCTTAAACTACTGTATTGTCTGCTTCTCTTTATGAACAGTGGCCGTTGTGGTCCATTCAGGCCAACACTGTCCCAGCCCTTGTCCGTCTCTGTGGGGATGGCACGTGTCAGAGCTAAAAGCTTCCAAATCAACACAGCATGATTCTGAATGTTCAGGAGACTTTGACTCAATTTTAATAATTTAATGTCTTGTAAAACCAGAAGCAAGTCCTGAAAAACAGATCTACATAAAAGAAACTTAGCTGCCCTATTTTCCTCTTCCTCTTGGCTGCCTATTAATTTCTCAGATCTCTTCACCTGCCTTCACGTAATTTATGATTTTCTTGATCTCCTCAGTGTGTTCTTAGTAATCTCTAAAACCAACACTTATTTTCTCTCTTGTGTGCCTCTTGGAACCTTGCAGTCAAAAATCTTTTAGGACAATATGTCTGTCATTTGTTAAGAACTATGTTGCAGGCATCATGCTGGTTCTTTACATACATTACTTCTGTAATATTTTCCCTATCTTTTACCTAAGACAGTGGGAACTCAGGCTGCTTAAAGAGTCTTAAGCTTATAAACTGGCAGCGGCTTTTCTGGTATCAGAATCTATACCTGACTCTAAAACTTATTTTTATTTCCATGTTATTTTTCTGCCTCTCATCAAAAACTTAACAAAATAATCTGAACCCAATTTTGCTCCTTTGAGAATTTGGAAAGTTTGATGCTTTATCAGATTTGTTTGCACATTTGCTCTTCACACGAGAGCTCCTGCCCTCAGGAGGGGTTAATGCCTTGCTGGGCTTCAAGCTGTAACTCTCCTGGACTCAGAGGTCTGGCTGAGGCTTTTCAGAGACTAAAGAAAATCCTTATTTGCTCCAGGCTGCAGACTCTGAGCAGCCTCGCTTAGTCTGGAGCCTGTCCTGAAGCTGAAGAACATCACTAACCATGCCTCCAACTGACAGATAAATCTTGCTGTCATCATGCTTGTCACTGACCACATCTCATATTCCCTGGGCTGTCCCCTGAAGACGGATTGCCTCTCCAGGTGACTGTTTAGGCCTGCATCGCTGCTGCATACATCACCCAGGCAAATCAGAGCAAGTGAATTCATTGCACATGTTGGAGAGTGATTTCACCAGATAAAATACATAATGTGTCACAGTTGATCTAGCACTCACTCACCAAAGCGACCTCTTGAGAGTGGTCTGCTTGCTTATTAGAAAAAGGGAGGGCTTAGTGGAGGAAAAGGGAACCACTATGAAGTTACTGTTAAGTCTACTAAGGAGAGATCCTAAAACAATGCTGCATTAAAAAAAAAAGCTTTCATCTTTTTATAGCAATAAATTTTGGACAGACTCAAAAATAGAGAAAATAGTAAAATGAAGTTTCATATGCCCTTGAATCGGTCTTAATATAATTACTAAGAATTGCACCATGAAAAACTTACAATGCCCAAAACCTCAGGGATCAAATCACACACACAAAAATGAAGGAATAATTACTAGGTTGGTATGTCTTACATAATCGATTGTACTTGATTCAAAGTTCATATTCACATTTGTATTTCCTCCCTCTCATTGAAATACTGTTAAAAGTAATTCCCTAGTCATCTGTTATTGACCTAGAAATTTTCATTTAAAAACAAGCCTATAAGTGTATATAAAAGTTTTGTTACAGTTGCTTTATTTATTTGTTCCTACAAACCTACTGTTGGGGGTTAGAAGCAGGATATCAGCTTATAGGCCTCATATGTGGCAGAGAAGAGAACTAACAAGAGTCTAACTCAAACTTCCTGTTGCTTTATCTCAACAAATAGATACCCATCCATTTGCTTAAAAATGTTTATTAGGTGCCTACCAATGTGCTGGACTCCACTAGGCACTGGCAATAAAAATGACAAAAAGAAACAGGCAGCATGGTGTTAGAAAGAGCGTTGGCTCTGCCACATACCAGGTGCTCAAGAAATGATCACGTCCACATTCATGACAATGACACTAGAGCTATTACACACTATCAGGATAAAGTCCTGCCCTTAAGAAGCTTTCAACCTCATTGAATGAGGCGGATAATCAAAATAATAGGTAGATCAAGGTTATAAACACTGGGATGGAATTATCTATGGGGTACAGTGGGGAAAATAAAGAGGGACTTAATTGCATCTAGAATGGGTGATAATTGAACTGATACAGTACAGACACAGTAGATGCCCTCCAGATGGGGGCTGAGGGTGCAGGTTGTGGGGACAGAATGGCAATCCAATGGCGTGGAGAGTCTGAGTAAATGCACAAAGGTGGAAAGGTATGGAGAGTTCATGGCACCCCACGTAGGCACCATGACTGAACTCAGGCGTAGGCAGGAGGCTACATCACAAATAACCTTTTAAGCCTTTGAACTGTACCCTGTAAAACAGTGGGGAGCCAGTAAAGAGTTTCAAACAAAGGAGTCTCAGGGTTATATCTGAGAGCTGTGGGTGATGTGACTATCCCTAGTACCTAGAATAGCAGAACCTAGTAATTGAAAAAAAAATTAGATAAATATTACATCTCTGTAAAGTTTGAGAGAGACCTGTCGTAAAAGCTGAAGACTACTAGTAATGAGAACTATAAGGATAATACATCGTCACTGTGTATGATCAGGTGTTTCCCATCCATCGTGCCTATAACCGGAGTTCAGTGCTTGCTCCCCTTCTGAATTTCTCATGTCCATGAAGCCTGTCATGACCTTCCACCCTAGACACCAAAGCTGGACCCTTAGAGTCAGCCTCGACTTCTCCTTCTCCAGAGTACTCCTAGCTCCTTTTCCTATCAAAGAACTACCAAAGCACTAAGTGTGACTGCCTTCATCACCTAAATGTCCCTCATATCTAGTCCTTCCTTCTTCCCTCCTGCTGCCTGTCCTAGCAAGGGCCTTTATCATCTCTCACCTGGACTGACACCTGCTAACGAGTTGGCCTGCCTCCCATCACCTGCACACCCAGACCCAATCCTGTGACTCCTTTGCTTGCAATCCTTTGCTGGCTCCCCACTGTTCACAGGATACAGTGAGAAGGCACAAAAAGTTGTGTGTTATGCGGCCCCCTGTCTACCGCCCAAGTCAGGCATGGTGCCTAAGTGTTGTGCGGTGAACTCTCCATACCTTTTCCCCTCTAGGTGGGTACTAACATAATCTTGTTCAAGCAGGGGCCCTGATGGTCCAGTTTTAAAACATGATCATGATCAAAAAACAGTCTGCCAACTGAAAAGAAATTTCCAAATAACTAAGTTTTTTTTTTTAAATTGTTAATCTTGGGGCACCTGGATAGTTCAGTTGGTTAAGTATCAACTCTTGGTTTTGGCTCGGGTCATGATCTCACAGTTTTTAAGTTTGAGCCCTGGCTTGGGCTCTGTGCTGGCAGCATGGAGCCTGCTTGGGATTCTCTCTTTCTCCCTCTTTCTCTGCCTCTCTCCTGCTCATGCACTCACTCATGTGTTCTCTCTCCATCTCAAAATCAATAAATAAACTTAAAAATTGCTATTTTTGGAAATTTTAAAAGGGCCTAATTCTGAAAAATGTTTCTCTTTTCATGACCCCTTTCTCTTCTATCCATTTCCCTCCCATACTGCAAACTTCCTCATTTTTCTTCAGAGATACCTCTGCTTCACCCTCCCCAAGCCCTGGCTCTCTCCCCTCTTCCTTCCATTCCTCCCTCTCCTGCCGGTTCAGTGCTGCAAAAGGCCAGAGGACCAGAGAGCCAGAGCACGGAGTAGCTGATCAGACAGACAAAGACAGATACCTCTTTAGTTAGCAGAAAGAGAGAACAGGCTGGAAATACACAATTACAATTTGGGTTTCATCACACAAAGATGAATAAGCCATCTGTGATGATGGATACCTCACTCCCCACTGATGTGGAAGTCATAATCATTTCATGTTTATTTTTGTTGTAGGCGACTTTCATCTGTGGATGGCAGTGCCAACATTATAACGAGCCAGGAAAGCTTGCTTACTGGAAGAGGGGTTGAGGGCAGCTTGTGTTAGGGGAACTGCCTCTGCCAGGAAGCTGGGGCTGTTTGTTCTCCTTGGGATCCACACTCCAGGCTGCTTCTGGTGGGCATCACCTGTGGCGCTTGAGGGAGATGTTTTAGAATTGGCTTTCGTGAGAGTAAAGAACAGTAAGGCAGCCAGGCCTGAGAGAGCAGAATGCTTTGGTTGGTGGGGGTGGGGGGTCTCTTTGCTTTGGTCACATGTCACTGTCTCCTGGCCTGCTGGCTGCATGCACAGCCCCTTCACCATTCCTCATTTCTGACTGAGCCTGTCTCCTTGCCTAACTACTTGCTCCAGAACTCAAAGGCCTTCCCGTGTTTTATATCATGTTAATTTGGGGTGCTATTTGCTTATCTGGACATTGACTTCTCTGCTGTTGCTATCTGCTTTCTGCTTCTGGCCTGACTGCTTAGGACTTGAGAGAATTTAGCAGCGGGAGGTGATGAGCCAATTAAGGACATACTGAGGGGAGGGATTAAATTGACCATGTTGTGCCAGAGAGGCAGTAACTTAGGAGAGACTATATAGAATGCTGTCTTTGACCTTGGTGGCACATTGGAGTTACCTAGAGAGTTAAGAGGAAAAAGAAAATGCTTGAGTCACAAACCACTTAAGTTGAAATCTTTGGGATTGGGACCTGTGGAGGTCAGCCTCCAGGATTGCCCCCGGTGAGCCTTTCCTGGGGTTTTCCTGGGATTTTGTGACTTTCTTCTAATGAACAGAGTAAGATGGAAGTGAAAGGATCTGACTTGTAGACCAGGTCCCGGAAGACACTGCAGCTTTGCTTCCTGGCTCTCTGAGATCACTTGCACTGGGGAGGGCCAAAATGCCATGTCATGAGATGTCCCATGGGAAGGGGTGAAGAACTTTGGCCAAGAGCCATGTGACTGATTTTGGAGGTATCCTCTCCTTCCTGGGCCAAGCCCCGAGTCTCTGCTGCCCCGGCTGACGCCTTGATGCCAGCATCACGCGAGATTCTAAACCAGAACCACCTGGCTAAGCTCCATCTGGATTCCGGACCTACAGAAACTGTGAGATACTGCATTTATGATTTTTAGTTTTTTAAGTGTTTATTTGTTCTTGAGAGAGAAAGCAAGAGAGAGACCACAGGCGTGTGTGAGCAGAGGGGCAGAGCGAGAGGGAGACACAGAATCCAAAGTAGGCTCTAAGCTCTGAGCTGTCAGTACAGAGCCCAATGCTGGGCTCGAACTCACCAACCTGGAGATCATGACCTGAACCAAAGTCGAGCACTAACTGACAAAGCCACCCAGGCACTCCATCACATTTATGATTTTTAAGCCTCTAAGCTTGGGGCTACACAGCAAAAGATAGTTAATATAGGGCTCAAGCATGTACAGTGTGTACAAGTTTTCTAGGTGACTCTAAAGTGTAGCCACTGGTATCATGGACTGAATGAGAGGACCTGGGAAGCACTGGCAGCCATGGGGTGTCAGTACACTGTCAGCCATGTTATGCCCAGTGTCACGGTGTCACGCTGACTTTACAGGTAGCATCCCTACTTGGCAGAGGAGGAACCTGAGATTTAGCAAAAAAAACTTGGCCACGTTAGAAAGACTTAAAACCCAAGTCTAGCCTTATTCAGAAGCCTCTACTATTTCTGTCTGGTCCCCCTAGAGACAGACTGGATGGGGGAGAGAGATCTGGATCCTGCAGAGCCAGGAGCTGAGCCAGGAGCCTCCCGTTGGTCTTTTGTCCCTGGATGTGCCTTCTGCTCTAGGGGCTGATAGGTGCTCACTGGAAGGCGTGCTGATCACTTGCGCACCAGGGCCGTTATGCGCATCAACACCTAGCACTGAGGAAACGTTCGCTGGGGAAGCCAGAGGCAAGAGCTACTTTGCAGAGAAGCAACCAGTCCGAGCTGCAGCCTTACCTGCCAGCATAGCCTGCGTAGGGCCTTTCCTTTCGACCCTTGGAGCTCTTTGGGCCACCCTAGAGCTGGAGTTCTTCTTTCTGGCCATTCTATGCCACCACTTAACCGGGGTTATTAAGCCTAGAGCCCTTTCCCATTGCTGCCCACAATGTACTAAAGTGATTCCCAGGGTGCCAGGTGTGCCTGGGCTCCAAGTCACTAAACACGCACTGCCTAACCCTGTCCACCTTCAACCCTGGGGAGAACATCTGCCTTGTATTAAAGCTGGTTCTGGAATGAAGTTTAGAGAACAACTAGCCTAGAAAAAGTGAGAAAGGACGTCTCCTCCACTTGGAACTTTACCGGAGAGTTTTTAAAATCATTATCATCCACGCTGCATGGTATTCATCAGGCTTCAGCCACAGAGACCATCCCTAAAAGAACACATTATCATAATTGAATAATCTTTAATTACTGATTCCAAAATGAAAAACAGCAAAACAAAATCCAAACCCAGCTCTCCATTTATGTTTAGTGAGGATTACATAAAGTTAATATCTTGTGGAAATAGCTCAGTAAGTTTAATTACTCCACAGTGGTGTCCTATAAATCTGGAAGTAAATAGCTAAGTCAATTAGCTGCTCCAGCCTGGTTCACAGTACCTTCCCCTTCTACGGGCAAGTATCGTTAGCGACCCTGAGCTAGTCTGTCCTAACGCTCAAGCACACTGACCCACTCCCAGGGCTTTGAAAGGTGGTGACAGTCACAGGGAAACGTTCATCATGTTCCTTTGATGACCCCCATCACTGTAAGTCAGAGAGGACAATGAAGCCACGTACAGCCAGGCAACCTGGGGCAGGGACTCAATGAGAAGCAGAAATCAATGAGGCTCAGACAATACACTTGTGAGGTCAAGGCGACATTTATTCCCTCTTGTGCTTTGTCTCTGCCCTGCAAGTCTGGGTACCATTTAAAAATGTGTGTCTGCAGTGAGGGTTATGATGACATTTGCGAAGTAAAAAAGTTTTTTAATAATGGAAACATGTGAAGAAGAAAATAAAAATGACCTGTAATTCCACTACCCATAGATAACTACTTTTAATGTTAGTCTTTTCTAAAGTGACACACACAGTTTTTAAATCTGCATAGTTTCTTTCTTGCTTTTTAATTTAGAATTGTGTCATGAATATTTCCTCCTGCAGTGAAAAGTCATTTAATGAATGGTCAGTATTCTCTTGTAAGGTGAAATCACAAGGCTGTTTTCAACTTTTTGCTATACAAATAAATACTACATCTTCATGCTTTATTTTATATAAATGTTGTCCTGTTCACTGATAATTTTTTTAAGATAAATTCCAAGAAGTTGATGGATGTTCCTGAGCCGGAGAACTATACATTTTTAAGTCCTTTTAGGCATACTGTTAAAATCACTATTTCTCTAGATACAGGACTGCCATGTTTGGTTGTGCAGTTGGAACACTGCACAAAGGTGCCCAGCTGAGAGGATGAATTAGGGCTGAAATCCAGTCTGCATTTCCCTTGACCAGCCCGGCATCCTGCAAGTGGGGTACCACATAGCAAAATGAATGCTTTTTTACCTTGCCCCAAAGCTCCACGGATTGTCACACCATTCACCTGTTACAGGGGCTCTGCCTGATCAAGGGGGACTTGTCTTTTCACCTTGTCTGCCTATGTGGTGTCTTTTTGTAAATCATACGTAGGTGCTGTACGTGCTATCTAGAGGCTGACTTAACAGTATGATTTTTTTAAAGTTGACAGATTGATAGGCAAAAATCAGTATCTCATTTAAATTTACATTGGATGTCTATATCAGTGGTTTGGATCGCCAAAAGCTTCCCTTCACACCACCTCCACTATTACCTTGCATCTTCTTATCAAAGCACCTTTAAATAATTGTTTTCTGATTACAAATTTCTCCAAATTGGGCTTCCAACCTTATCTCAGCCACTGTGATCCTAACACTAAGGAAGCATATGTTTCTCATATTCACTTGGGCAGAGATGAATTTGCTGTGAAGCTAATGTGGCTGAAGCTTTACGGTCCTTTCCAAGGCTCTGGACCTAACTTGGTACTAGGAGTTTTTTTTTATGATCACTCAAACCACAGAACCACCAGACGATGCAAAATATGGACTCACATCTGCATTGGGACTACTGGTCTCATATATTCCCAGTCTCAAATTTCATTTGAATGTCTGTTAGCACTAACTGGGATCTTTGGAAGCCATGGTCACAGAAAACTGCTATTTTAAAATATTTTCTTTAGACTAGTATGTCCTTTTAGTACTTATTCTGTACTTTCTCCAGCTATTCCTTAGGACTATAATCGCTTCTGTCCATACTGGGTTTAAATATTATGAATATATATATATATATATTTAAAACATTTTTAAATAACTTTCAGTTTGTCTGTCCTTTGACTGCCTTAGCCCTGCATTCCCAGCCACACACATTCTACATTTTTCTAGGATCACCAAACCATTTCTGGTTAACCGAGTCATCAGTACCCTCTGATTATATCCTTGCTGACTTCAAGCCTCTTGGCCACCACAGGTAAACCCCCAGGTCTACTTAAATATATGCACATTGCCGGACTAATGTTTTGTGCAGCATCTGTTCACAATTCAGAGGTGCTGCATGGTCTAGTTTTGTTTTTAGATGTTGAATCTAACGGTAGGTTAGTCAAACTGCATGATGTTATATCTTGTCTTTGCCTTTCCTTGTTTGGGCAAAATGCATAGGTAAATTCTAGTTCATTTTCACATTGTTTTAAAAGCAACAATAGTTAGAATTGCCCTTTTCAAAGAGGATAAATGAAGGTGAGATCTGTTTTGTTCATGCTATATCCCATGCCTAGACTAGTGCCTGGCTCTCAGTATATGCTCAGTATATGTTAGCGTTTCAACGAGTGAAAGAACAATGTATATACATCCAGAACTTGCTGCATTTGAACTGAAGTGCCCCAAAGAAATTGAAGTTTTGTTCAGGAGGCAAGCAGTGGATGGCTGAGGCAGCAGTTTATGATCTAATCAGGGGTTCTCAAGACTTCAAGTGGAGAAAATCAATAACAGAGACATGATTTGCTTAAAGGAATTTGGCTGTTTCCTCTAGACCCAGGAAACCACTGCTGAGAAGTTCATGGTGCCAGTTCACTTGGGCAAGCAGTCTTATGCTGAAACCTGGCCAGCTGGAGAAAGTGGGAAGGGGCGGGGGGAGGAGGATCACTCAGAATGGTGCTGTCAGAGGGCACAGGTGCCAGAGCACCTGCCTTCAAACAGGACTTCTGAGCCTTAGATCCCTAGAATCAGGTCTACTGACTCTGGATGGGGGTGAGTGTTATCTGGAAATCCCCCTAAAATTATAGGCAGGCTTTGGAGAATACGCATTGTTCTGGGGATTCAGTACTTTGGCAATTCTTAAATAGTTCTAAGACCCAGGAAGGGTGAAGAATCACTTGAGTTTCTGCTTAAAATCAGGAAGCCAGAGGGAGAAAGTAGAAGGTTCAAGGTGTAACCTACCATGAACATGCAAGAGGAAGCAGCAACATTCTGTGTGACACCTTCTGTTACCTCTACCCTTCAGGTATGGAGAAAAAAGCTATTTTTCAAACCAAATTGTGCCATTCTCACCAGATTGGCACCTTTGGGTGCTCACCAAACATTAGCAAATCTTGCTATTCACCTCAACTTGGTGATTGTCTTCTGCACAGATTTAGACCAGACAACGTTCATGCCCTAAATGTACTTAGCTGGCGGATAAGGAAAAATGTCTAGAGGAAGTGTCTGTGACCAGAGGAAAAGAATAGATATGTATTCATGTTTATCTCATGTCATAACAGGAGATACCTACATTCTTCTTTTCCTTATTTGTTTCATGTTAGGAGGTCTGGAAGGAAGCGCTTCATGCAAAGACATTGAAGGAAGGTTTTCAAGAGGGACAGTTGTTGACTTTGATGTGAAAGTTATGAACTCTCCCCTGGTCATCAGGCTGGATTTTGATGACAATGAAGCAGTTTCTTTAGGGCCCAGAGATATCATGCAGATTTAATTTTAAGCTCACAGACTCCCAAATTGCTCTTTTATATCCTGCAAGGGTGAAGGAGCAGAGGGAGGGAACAGATGTAAGAAGAAAGGCAAACTCTGCCGTGACTGAGTGATTTTTGCTCTCTGTATGGAAAATAGTCAAACCTCTTCTTTGTCCTGGGCTCTGCAGATGTAATTATCACTGGGGACCTCTCACACACAAGTCTTGCACTGTGGGGAATGCCCTCCGTTCCCTGGGCAAGCTGCATCCCAGTAGCCCCTGGCTCACTGGTGATCCGCCCCCCTCATGCTGGAGCTGGCCCATCCCACCTCATGAAGCTAACTTTGCATACCCATTCCTGACTGTGTATGCAGGGACTTCAGACTGGTAACTGGAAATGGCCATAGTGAGAGTATTTACCCTCAGGTGCTCCATGGCCACATGTGGCTAGTGGCTTCTTTATTGGACAGCACATTTCCGTCATTGCAAAAGTTGCATCAGACAGTTTCACTTGGATGGATAGTCCCGTGAGAAGTTTCAAATGGTAGGGATCTGATACAAAAATGAAGGAGAGCCCTAATGCTAAATAAACTCGTGTACATTAAATTAAGATCATGAAGTTTAGTTTGTACAGCTCCACAACATTTCAATATATTGTCATCAAGCCTCTAGAGAGGGACAAGAGACAAGATTGTACCATCCTATGGCCTTCGGTTTTGGCACCACAGAAAACAGTTTCTTGGGCAAATATCATACACATTTGAGAATGTTGATATGTGTGCTTTTAACTTTGTCACTTGCTTTTAAGTCATCACTGGCTTTTTGACACTGTCACTCATCAACTTTTGCTAATCTGCCTAGAGGTCAAAGATAGGAAGTGGGACTGGGAAGAGGAAGCTGAGGAGTCTCAGAAGGCAACTTCTCGGCCAAGGGCCATCGAAATTTGGAAGTCTCAGTAGAGTGCCATAAAGAGCACTAAGGAAAAATCTCTTTTCTATGAGGGTCCTGAACTTTTTGCTAATTATGGAAACTGCAGGACTATCAGACTTGTTTTGGGGATCTTGGCTTTCTACCACCCTGATTATTTTATTCATTAACCTAGTGAGTGGATTCTTAAACAGTAGGCTGTGGTTTTTCCCCAATCATGAGTTAGAGAAACTGATATTCATGTTTCAGTGTAATGTGTATGAATGAGTATATATTTTGATCTGATCACCAGTTTTGATATCTGAGTAATGGGCCTGGCCTGGGTAATACCCCAGAGCTGTCACCATCAGCATTACTGTGCAGCATTTGGAGCCCCCCATTGACAGAATCCTTGAGTGAAAAATGGCTTTGGTCTTAGAAGTGGTCTTCTGAGCACAACCCATCAAGTCCAGTGCTCGAGGGGCCTGTGTGTGTTGTGACATATCTTTATAACCTGCAGCAGAGACAGCAGTGAGGCAGTTTTGCTGATGTATGTAGGCTTAATGGTCTCTGTATTGTCATCCTGAGTTATGAAGCTTTTCCAAGGCAAATGGTGGTGCAATGCCTGATGGCAGGGGAGGAAGTCAAGGTGGGGAAATGTGAGGAGCTCCAGTGGTGAATCAGGGAGATCACCCCAGATATGGGATAGCTGGACTTGACCTGGAAAGGCATGTTTTCCCCTGGTACACACAGAAGTCTTTCAAGAAAGATCATTTAGCCACTGAAAGATCAAGAAGGGTATGACCCAATGATTACGTGGACGTTGATGGTGAATGGAAGGTGGTTGTATTTTTTTTTCTGGGATGCAAATGTGGAATGGTCAAGTTGCCTGGATTTCTAGACACCACTCACTGGAAGCACCCTCCTTTTTAAATGTTTATATTCTAGAAGCTCAATACTTTTTTTTTTTGGAACATATAAAGAGAACATGGTTGTTCTTAGAGAATATAAAAAATAAATCAGACTATATTTGAAAAACATTTTTTCTTCTTTAGTTTTAAAGAGAAAGTTTGTATCATTATCTGCCTGACGGGAGCTTTGGGAACACATCTCAGCCAGGTAGCTCCTGGTTCCTGCTTAGCCTGGAATCAGACCAGAATTGATGCCTGACTCTACAGATAACACATAAAACTCGGAGCCTGAGTTAGAAGACCTGATTCTGTTATAAAGTCCTTCTTATGGGTCTCTGATTCTCTTTTTTAAATTTTTTATGTTTATTTTTGAGAGAGGCACACAGAGTGTCAGCAGGGGAGGGGTAGAGAGAGAGGGAGGCACAGAATCTGAAGCAGGCTGCAGGCTCTGAGCTGTTAGCAAAGAGCCCGACATGGGACTCGAACTCATGAGTTGTGAGATCATGACTTGAACCAAGGTTGGATGCTTAACCAACTGAGCCACCCAGGTGTCCCGGGTCTTTGATTCTTGAACCTACTATCCAGATTCCTTTCTGGGGTCTTTCACCCACTCTTGCCTCATTTCCATTGGGAAATAACAAGATTTCTATTCCATATTTCTATTTTGCTACATTTTCATTCTTGCCACATGGACTCTATCCCTGGATTCTCAATATCTGGATGTTTGGGTCTGGATCATCAGCTGGAAACTCCAGTTGCTCCACTGATCATCTCCTTCCAGAACTATTAGAAAAAAAGGACACTGCATTTGCTATGGACACAAACTTAGCTTCTATCTCTGTAGGCTAGTATTTTGGAAACACCAAAGGGAAGCAAATGGCCTTACTTCAAAAGTTACTTCAGTCCATAGAAGAAATATTTCATGAAACTTATTGTGGGCATCAGCCTAGAAGAATATGAAGATGTGCAGGACTCAATTCTAACCTTAAATAGCTTAAATTAAAAAAAAATATTTGTTTTTGAGAGAGAGAGAGACAGAGTGCAAGTGAGGAAGGGGCAGAGAGAGAGGGAGACACAGAATCTGAAGTAGGCTCCAGGCTCTGTGCTGCCAGCACAGAGCCCAACATAGGGCTTGAACTCACGAACCATGAGATCATGACCTGAGCTGAAGTCAGATACTTAACCGACTGAGCCACCCAGGCACCCCTAAATAGCTTAAATTTTAATTAGATATATCAAACTGAAACACGTGAAAAAGTAAATGATAATAATAATTACTTAAATTAATTAATGTAAGTAGGTGATACAAGTACTAAATGCCTGCTATATGTCAGGTGATTTACATATATCTTTTGAAATTACCCTAAAAGTATACTATACTCTCTGAAATTATGCTACAAAGTATGATTAACTGAATTTAACTGATGAGAACCCTGAGTCAGAGGAGGTTAGGAACTTTCCACAACTCAGTTAACAAAGGTAAATCCTGTCTCCAAAGGTAGAGTTCTTTCTTCTGAAATATATTACCTTTATATTTTTTTGTTTTAATTAGGATAGAGATTATCATCATGCATAATACTGATGCTTAGTGAAAAGAGTTATAAGGAATTCTGAAAGAAGGAAAGTTGTGTGGCATGGTTAGTTCAAGAAGACTCTGGGTAGAGGTGGACTGAAATTATCTAAGATATGAAGAACAAGTAGGAGGAATTAAGAAGAGGAAAGAGAGACCAGCCTGCCTGCGCAGGGACTAGCTTGAGACCCAGCATCCTGGAGTGCATTTGAAGGGTTACTTGGAACTGTATGTAGCTTAGCCTCATCTCAGTTCCAAGCGAGAGGTTCCTCAAAGGCTGCAAAAGTCCAGAACAGGAAAGAATTATGATGTTATCCCAGTGCTTGGGTTACTACTCAATGCCAAGTTTTGCTCCTGGAAGCTCCATGACCATACTCTAGATGAACACAAAGGTTTTTGTCAATAGTGTTGATAGCCTACATTCTGTGGGTGCAAGTTCTGAGAGGCCTGAGAATTGCCCTAGAAGTTGAATTAGTCTACCTGTATGCTTCTGATCCAGAGCCAAAGAGCTTAACTACACAGAGCTCTTGGGCAGAAGAATTGCTGTCTTGCAGCCACAGGCCTGTGCTCTGGTGTCTCCCAGGTTGTATCTTAATAGTTTTGGAGTACTGCCTGTCATCCTATCCCATAATCCAATCTTGCCCACTTTCATCCTCACAACCACCTCGTAATAGTACCACAAGGGGTGCTACTCTCCTCATCTCAATTGCACAGAGAACAAAACTCACTCTTCCGGAAGTTAGGGACCCAACAGAAAAGAGAGAGGTCATCAGGATTCTCCTTTCTTTCTAGTTTGGACCAGAACCTGGTATACAAGTTCTCTAGGGTTTCTCCAGGTGCATTTCACACTGCAGTTCTTTCTGTCCCCTTTTCTCTGTAAATCTTTGCTTGTGAAGTTTCTTTTATGACATCCCTCTGCCTCTGATCTGTGAAACCACAGACACCCAGTCAGTGGGTGTTCGTCTGCCAGACTTATGGGTCCTCCTTTTTGGAAGTGGTCAGTAGTGTCTGAAGTATCATAGAGTGCACCTAGTCCCCTGTGCCTGTCAGAACCCCTGGGAATAAATCCCCTCTCTGCCCAGCAGTAATCACCTCACGCCTTGAAGCATGAAATTTGATTAGCGCTTTAATCTCTGCTGCATCACTTGGACTGATACTACAGGTCATAAAATTTACTTGTGTCCCACCCCATCCACCTCTCTGTCAGTGTGACCCTGATATAGGACTCAGTGACCTCTGGGAAACAAGAAGAGGGGTGGCTGCTTATTAGGTGAAGAGCGTCATTCTTTTTCATTTCTGTGAACTTGCATATGGTAATGCTGCCAGAAAAGGGAGCTCACTTCTTCGGGCAACCTAAAGGTTATCGGGATTGGTTTTTGTACAAGGTACTCTTTTGAGACTTTGTTACTATTTGAAATGCTTGGGATACTTTCGTGAGTAAAACAGACAAAGATACATGTTTTTGAGGAGCTTGTATTTTAGGATAGAGGGGAAATAGGTATTAAATAAGAAACAAAATAAATAACTAAATGATGCAGTGTGTTAGAAGAGTATTAGTTCTTTAAAAGAAAAGAGGGAAATATGTCAGAGTAAAGAAAGCCAAGAATACCAAAGAAGTGGGCTACAATGTTAAATATGGTGGTTAGTATGGTCTAACTGAGATGGCATTTGAGCAGAGATTAAAGAGTTTTAGATGTCTGGAGAAAGAGCATTCTAGGCAGAGAGCACAGGCCCTGGGATTAATGAACGAGGGCACAGTAGCATCAGAGGCTGTAAGAATATAGCGTTTGGGTGGGGCCTTGGAGCCATTGTGAGGACATTGACATATTACTCTGCATAAGATGGAAATCAAGACAAGATTATAAGGGGAGAGATGACATGATCTGACTTATTTGTTCATTGATCCTTTGTTTGTTTTAAAATTTTTATTATGGAAATTTTAAACAAAAGCAGACAGAATAGTATAATAAATCCTATGCAACCATCACCCAATTTTAAAATTATCATCCAACTTGTCAATCTTTTAATACCTTCATTCATTGGGAGAAGATATTTGCAAATGACATATTAGATGAAGGGTTAATATCCAAAATCTATAAAGAACTTGCCAAACTCAACACCTGAAAAACAATCCAGTGAAGAAATAGGCAGAAGACATGAATAGATATTTTTCCAAAGAAGACATCCATATGGCAAACAGACACATGAAAAGATGTTTAATGTCACTCATCATCAGGGAAATACAAATCAAAACGACACTAAGATCCTACCTCACACCAGACAGAGCGACTAAAATGAACAACTCAGGAAACAATAGATGCTGGTGAAGATGTGGAGAAGTGGGGACCTTCTTGCATTGTTGGTGGGAATGTAAATTGGTACAGCCACTCTGGAAAACAGTGTTGAGGTTCCTCAAAAAAGTAAAAATAGGATTATCCTACGACCAAGCAATAACAGTACTAGGAATTTATCCAAAGGATACAGGAGTGCTGATCCATAGGGACACATGTACACCAATGTTTATAGCAGTGCTATCAACAACAGGCAAGTTATGGAAAGAGCCCAAATGTCCATTGACTGATGAATGGATCAAGAAGACATGGTATATGTATAATGGAATACTACCTGACAATGAGAAAGATTGAAATCTTGCCACTTACAAGAATGTGAATGGAACTGGAAGGTATTATGCTAAGTGAAATAAGTCAATCAGAGAAAGATGGATATCATATATCTTCACTTATATGTGGAATTTGAGAAACTTAATGAAAACCATGGAGGAAGGGAAGGGGAAAAAAATAGTTCCAAACAGAGAGGGAAGCAAACCATAAAAGACTCTTAAACACAGAGAACAAACTGAGGGTTTCTGGGTAGGTGGCGGGGGAGAGGGGAAAATGGGTGATATGCATGAGGAGGGCACTTGTTGGGATGAGCACTGGGTGTTTTATGTAAGCGATGAATCATGGGAATCTACTTCTGAAGCCAAGAGCACACTGTATATTAGCTAGCTTGACAATAAATTACATTCAAAGATAAATACCCCTATTCACTTCCTCTCCTTTCTAAATCCAGATATAATATCATTTAACCAGTAAATATTTCAGTTACATAATATTTTTTGAGGTACAATCTACAGTAAAGTGCAGCTGCATTAGTATTTTCATGTATATATAGTTTTGTAATCACCATCCAGATCAAAATATAAAATATTTCTAGTACCCAGTTTCTTTTGTCAACTTCCAAATCCATAACCCCACCCTACCATTTAAGGTAGCTACTATTCTGACTTCTATTACCATAGATTTATTTTGCCTGTTCTTAAATTTCCTATAAAAGAATCTTATAATATGTAACCTCTGTGTATGGCTACTTTAGCTTACCATTTTGTTTGTGAGATTCATTGATGGATTGGGAGTAGTAGAAATTTGTTATTTTTAATTGATATATTTCATTATACGGATATACCACAATTTATCAATTCTCCTGTTCATATTTGGTTTGTTTTTAATTTTTGGCTACTGTCGACATTCTTGTGTATGTTTTTTAGTGGGCACATACACGTATAACTCTTGGGTACATACCTAAGAATGATTTTATATATAATTCAGTCATAAAAAGGAATGAAATCTTGCCAATTCACTTATTAATTCTAATAGTTTATAGATTCTTTTGTCATTTTAACATATTATTATATCATCCTTGAATTAAACAGTTTTACTTATTCCTTTCTAATCAATAAACTTTGTATGTCTTATTCTTGCCTTGACTAGGACCTCCAGTACCATGTGGAAAAGAAATAGTGATAGTGGACATCCTTATCTTATTCCTGACTTTAAGGGAGAAAGTTGCAGGGCTTTTTGTTTGTTTTGAAGAAACTCTTGGTTCTATAGATATTTTCTGGAAGTTCCTTTCTATTCCTAGTTTACTGAGACATCTCTTTTTTTAAAATCAAGAACTGTTTTGAATTTTATCAATGCTTTTTTTTTTAGCATCTATTGAAAAGATCCTGTGGTTTTTCTCATTATGTTAAACTGATAAATTACATTGATGGATTTTCAAATACTAAACAACTTTCTCACTTTTAAAAAGGAATACTCTATGAGGTTGAAAATAGACTGAGAGAGACCACAGATAGAAACAGGGAGAGATGTCATCCAGAAGAGAGAGAATGATAGAAAAGGAAGTTGTAAGGAGTGGTCAAATTCTAGATATATGTTGAAATATAGGAATTTCAGACAGTTTACATGAAGAGTATGAGGAAAACACTGGAGTCAATAATGAACTCAAAGTTTTTGGGTTGGGTAACTGGAAAAATAGAGTCGCCATCAACTGAGATTGGAAAGCATGCACATGAAACAGGTTTGGGGGTATAGGTTGGGGATTGGACTTTGGATATGTCAAGTGGAAATGTAGGGATTTCCAGGGGGCAGTTGGAAAACTGAGCCAAGACTAAAGAAGAAAGGTCTGTGATGAAGACATAAGCTTGGATCTAAAACAATGATTGGATCAGATCATCAAAGGAAAGAGTGTCATAGAGAAAATACTGATACTAATATGGGGAGAAAAGAGAGAAGAGCAAAGGAAGTTATAAATAGAGCCACTGAGGCAGGAGGAGTAAGAAAGAGAGGGTCCGCCCCCCCAGGAAGCCAGTAAACAGTGAACAGTGAGTCCAGAAGGAAGGCATAACAAGTCATGCCAAGTGCTGCTGGTAGATAAGTTAGATAAGAACTAAAAATCATTAGACTTAGAATGTGTAGGTAACCAGCAGCCTTGATAACAGCAATTTAAGGAGCAAAAACCTGATTATTCAAGAGAGAATGGGAGGAAAGTGCATACATAACACTTACGAGCAGTTTGATGTAAAGGAGAGCAAAGAAACGGGGCCAGAGCTAGTGGAGGAAAGTAGAATTAAAAGAATGTTTTTCGTTTTGTTTTAAATGTAAGAGAAATAATAGCATGCTTATACGCCCATGGTGTTGATCCCATGGGGGAAGAAAAAAATTGATGATGTAAGAGAGGGGAGAGAATTACTGTAGCAAAATCTTTGGTTAAATAAAGAGTTTGGGATCTAGTCACCAGAAGTCACATGTAGAAGGATTGGCTTTCGATAGAGAAAAGAAAGCAACAAAGATAGAAGTGAATACCTTACAGATGGAAAATCTTTGCGGTGGGCAAGAGTGGTAAGCATGATTGTCCCAGGTGTCTCGGGCTTTGTCAGCTTTGTCACAATAAGATCCAAATCTTCATGGCTCTGAGTCCCTCTACTAGCTGCTGGAATCTCAATATTTTCCAAATTTATTTTCCCCAAATAGGTCTAGAAACCCAGAGGTGCTTCTTAGGTCTGTACACATATGAGTCCCATTTATTAATAACTCTCAGAGCTGGGTGAACTTAAATATTACACGGTCAAACTTCGATAGTTCTCCAGGACTCAAGGCCAATGCTCTTTTATCCTTTCTCTGAAGAAATATTTTTTCTTGGTTATGCAAATTCCTCAGTAGGTTTGCTTCTACAGCCTTTTCTCCCAAGGCAGGCACGTGACCCCGGACAGCTTCTCATGGTCGTTGTTGTACATCACCAGGAGCCACTAACCCCTTCTGGCCTCAGGCCCCAGCATTGAGTTTAGCTCATCAGTGCACAATCCTTCCTCAGTTATGGTGAGTTTGCTCTCAACCCTCCTATTACTGCCTCCCTCAAGCTGGGTTTTACTAGTTCCCTACTCACCACCAAATGGCAAAGAAGTGGCAAGGGGCAGAGAAAGACCGATGTTTCCCAGAACCCACCTGTGTGGGCACTAGAAACTCACTAACTGCTAACTTCAGTGTTGTGGCAACAGAGTATAGAGAGGAAGGACACACTCATACACACACACATACACACACTACATTGTAACTGGACATTTTTTAAAATGCTTTATTAATTAATTTATTTATTTACTAAGTAATTTTACGTATACCATTGTGTAAATTTAAGGTGTACAATGTGTTACTTTGATACATGTTTTAATATGATTCTTGTTATAGCAATATTTATCGCACTACATAATTATAATACCATATTGTTGGCTGTATTCATTATACTGTTCATTTGCTCTCTGTGGCTAATTTGTTATGCATTGTCAATTTGTAACCTTGGACAACATCAATTTTATTCCCTCCCACCCTAGGAAACCATCATTTTATCTCTGTTTTTTTCCAAATTTGACTTTTTTAGATTCCACACAAAAACTGGTATCATATAGGACTTGTCTTTCTCTTTCTGACTTAGCTGACATTATTTCATAATGTGCTCAAGGTCTATCCATGTTGTCACAAGTGGCAAGATACCTTCTTTTTCATGGCTGACTGACATTCCATTGTATATATTTACCATATCTTTTTAATCCCTTCACCCATTGATGGCATTTAGGTTGTTTTCATATGTTGACTATTGTGAATAATGCTGCAGTAAATATGAGGGTGCTTATATCTTTTAAAAATCCTGTTTTCATTTCCTAGGGTATATACCACGAAACAGAATCTAGATCATATGATAGATTTTTGGTGGAATGTAAATTGATCCAATCACAATGGAAAACAATCTGAAGGTGACTTTGGACATTGTGTATCCCCTTATTATCACTGTACCAGGTGTCATTATTATCTACGTCCACCAGCTGTGTTGTTTATAACTGGACCTCAGAATTTGAGACTTCACCACAGCAAATTTTACTCTTTATGTAAATCATGGAATACACATGGATATTTAGGAAGCGGTAGAATAACCTAACTCACACAGTTCCAACTCAGGCAATACACATGGGTTAAGAACAAGAAATGTTTGCTTAAGTGTATAATGGTATCAGGCTTATCAAAATGATAAGGAGATCTAAATCACTTTTTTAAGTCTTGCTCTTTCTGGAACACTGGTTTTATGGACACTGACAATGTTTGCCTTTATGGCTTTTTTTTCTAAGGGTCATGGCTAATGAGCCTACATTTGGATAGTCATAGTTTTCCTTTATTCGTGTCAATTAAATCAAAGGTGAGATGGCAATGTTTTGCTGGCCAAGGTGTCAGAATTTTGGGTATGATTTAACTTCATAAATTCTAGAACTTTTATATTAATTAATAACCCAAAGGGAAGTGTTTTTTTGGACAGAAATTGATGAAGCTTGTAAAAATCACCAGGAGAGAAGACTCAGTGTTCCTTAATACCCCTTCTATATCTCCTGGATGATTCATGAATCTGTCACTGGAATCCAGTTTATGTGCTCTAAATGGAGTTATCAATCTGTCTTTCTTTGATGCCCAAGCATATTCATGTATTGTAATGGAAATTACAGTGTTGCACAATCATAACGCTGTTGTTACTTGTCAAGGGTGACACATGAGCATATTCCTATGGATCTGGCCTTGTGGGCAACATGTCTTCCACTCCATGCCTCTGTTTTGGCTCTACTGGTTTGTTCTCACCTGACTGATTCCTGGAGAGCTGGCTTCAGAGAGATGCTGTGTTCCTCATGTCCTGTGTACAGACAGCTGAGCTGGGCTCTAAGAAGCCACAGACAGGAACATCCATTGTTACTGCTTCTTTTGGTTAGGAAACCTCTCCTTTATACTCTGTATCCAGATTCTGCTGGCTCAGCCTAGAAGATGTTTCTTCAACAGAGGAATTGCAGGTCACTGTAAAATCCATTTAACCAGCATTTTCCAAATGAGGAATTGACTATAGAACAGAATGTCTTCCTCTGACATCCACATCCATAGGATAGAGGGTCTGAGAAATGCATGCACCTTGTCCTACTATCTATAGTGTCATTTCCAAATATACCTCCATTTGCATGGTGTGGTAACAAAAGCTTCAAATTAAGACCAATGTGGTTGGTTCAAGTTCCAGTTTTACCACTTATCCTGTGACACTGGGAAAATGACTTTCTTCTTTATGATATACAATGTCCTCATCAGTAAAAAAGAGGGCAATATTACTTTCCTCACAGTCCTGAATGGAACTGAGAAGAATCTGGCACATGCTACAGACTCAGTAAATATTCATTTCCTGTCCTCTGAGAGATTTTTAAGGTATAAGTTAGAGTCCCCGTGAAATTCCAATGCCAGATAACCATACAGGGCAGTATAATTAGATAGGACCTTGCAACTCAATTTTTATCTCTTTTGGTATGAACATGAAAGGCTGATGATAGAACAAAGAACATACTTGCCAATCAAAGCATGTTGAGGGAAAGGCTGCCCGGAACCCATCTTTGGTTTTCTAGAACGCACAGCTTGGTGCCTACACTGAGGAGGTCCTAGGTGACTATTTATGAACTAACTTCAGAATAATCTGTGTTTGAGATCTTAGACTGTAATGTGGCAATGTTTTGATATGAATTTACTTGTCCACATAGAGGCACAATCAAAGAGGAGTAATAGTCCTCTGGGTGTTTAAAATGTTTTTTTTTTTTTTTAACATGAGAATGGTGGCTTATGGTTAAAGTGGCCTCACAAAGAGAATCTGGTTAATCTCTATCCCTGCCCAACCCTGAGAAGCTGTCCACAATAACTTGATTCTATCAAGAAAGAAAGGTAGCCTGGGTGAGATGAAATGGTAAGACCAATGTCTCCTGTGAAAGGCGGTGAAATGGGACCTTACTGTCATAGCAAACTCCCACTGGGTATTGTTCCTAAAATCCTACTATCCAGTAGTTCTCAACTGGGTTGGGAACCCCAGTTACAATGTCACCTGGGTGTCATTTGCAATTACGCAGAGATATTTATAGTTGTCACACTGCAAGGTGAAGTGCTCTTAGCTTCTGGTGAATAGGAGTCAGGGATGCCTGTAAACATTCTGCAATGCACAGAATTGAGAAACTGCAATAGACCCCAAAATAGCTTTGCCAAAGATGAGTGAGAAATGTCTCCCAAGTTTTCTGAGTTCCCTTGAAAGCGTTGTATTCTAAGCATGTGCTAAGCTATTGAAAAAAACATAAGGTTCCTGTTGGCAGAAATGTCGTTTGCTTCTATAACCTTGGGAAACTTCTTGCTTTTATGTTTTATCTTCTTTTTTGTTCATGAACTCTTGTTCTTGTTCCCCCTCCTGTGGGGACAAAAATGAACTCCTGTGGGCTCTTCTTCTTCCTTTTTTTTTTTTTTGTATCTCCCCACAACACTGGATACACAATTCCCTAAGGACTCAGTACTTATTATTAATTATAATCATAAAAATGAGAATTTATTGAGCACTTATTATATGTCAGGCAAAGAATTAGTAAGCAGTGGAATTGGGATTCATAGCTGGGCTCTGGAGACTGGGTGTGTAACCATTTAGTCATATGCTTTCACATGCTTGGACAACTTTTAAGACTAGTCAGCTTGAAAGCCCTGTAGAGAAGAAAAAGGATCAAGCCCCAGTGACCTCATTTCTAGTGTGCTCTAGAGTTTTCTTCAGGGCAGGAATGAAACAGCGGGGTGAAAGTGTATGGAGCTCCTATGGAAAGAACCTGAAGTAGAATCAGCAAAGCTGAGAACTGTACAAATGAACTCTTCCCTGGATGTCCTCTTTTCTCCTCCATCTTCTCTAGGGTAAACAACAACAACAACGTGCAGAGGAGAAAGCAACAAAACCCCAGGCCAAATACCCAGGCTGTGAGTCTTTCAGCTCGGTCCACTCTTGTCCCTGGAAGATGGGTCTGCTGCTGCCTGTGGTCTGTGTGGTCACTCTTCCGTTCCCTTGAGCTGCGGTGGCTATGACATATTTCAGCAGAGCTCTCCCCAGCTGATTCTTGTGCAGGTAGTGCTTGATTAATGATTTTTGCCTCTTGCTATTCATTAAAGAGTGCTTGCACCGAATGTACTGTCAGGTTTTGCAGGATACACTCATGCTGACGAAAGAACAGATCAGAGACTTGGGAGGCACTAATTAGAAATGCCTTAAGAGGTATTGTGGACACATTTCACTTATTCATTTATTCAGTCAGTTGCTTATTCATTCATGCATTCCTCTACCAAACATGCATCAAGTCCTGTATGCCTGGACTTGCGTAGTTCCTGAGAAAACAAAGATAATGAAGGCATTGACAGGAAACATGTACATGCCAAGGAATGGTTGCCATATAAGAATGTGATTGTTCTATTGAAGGCTGAAGAGTGCAAATATTCTTGGGCACAGGCTACAGGCTTCAAATCTTGACACTGTCACTACTCGGGTGAGCTTAGGTAAGGTATTTAATGACTGCATACCTCAGTTTCCTCATTATAAATAGGAAATTATTCCTATAAAATAGGAGTTTTAAATTGGAAAATAATTTATGTGATTATTTAAATTATATAAGTTCTTTAATGAGGCCTCATACATTGTATGTGCTCAGTAAAGATTATTGATTGATTATTCAATGTTTATTGAATGAAAATTAGTATCATCATGTATTGAATACAGTGAAAACAGAGGTGAAAGAGAACCTAAGACTGTCCAGAGGGTCAGAAATGTTTCAGAGAAGGTAGCATGTGGGTCAAGACTTGAAGAGGAAGCAGTGGATTGCCAGAAAGACCAGCCAAGTGAGGGCATTCCAGGCAAAAAAGACAACATAGATGAGAGCAAAGAGGCATGAGGGAACTGGCAAATTTGGGACAAGTTGTGGTTTGGAATGTCATGATCACGGAGTGTGGTGGGAGAAAGGGCAGGAGAGCAGGAACCCATTTATATGCCATGACGGGGTTTGAGATCTGTCCTGTGTGGAGTTTATTTTTTTTCCCATAATATTTTATTGTCAAATTGTTTTCCATACAACACCCAGTGCTCTTTCCCTCAAGTGCCCTCCACCATCACCACCACCTGTCTTCCCCCCTCCCCCCTCCCCCCCAACCCTCAGTTCATTCTCAGCTTTCAATAGTCTCTTAAGTTCTGCATCCCTCTCTCTCCCCAACTCTCTCTCCCTCCTCCTGTCCTGTGTGGAGTTTAAAGTCATGAGTGATTCTGATCAGGAGTGACACAAAGCTGCTCTCCGATCACCCTGGCAGCAATGGGAGGATAAGTGGGAAAGGAAAGAAATGGAAGCAGAGAGACCAACCAGAAGGTTACCAGGCACTGGCAAGAGACTGATTTTGCTGAGGTACCAGCAAAGGCCAGGAGAGAGGCAACCAACTGAGGGATTTGGGGAGGCAGAACTAGTAAGCGCTTGTGTCTGATCCTATGTGAGCACTGAGAGAAGAGGAATCTTGAATGACTCCCAACAACAGGGCAGATGAGGTGGTGCCCTCCCTAAAATGAAAAAGGTGGGGGAGGAGGATCAGTGAGGTGGGTGAAGGTGAAGATGTTCAGTGGGGAGTTGAATCCATTGACAGTCAAGGCTCCTTTGGAGAATGTCAAGGAAGGAAAGGCAAAGACCGAGCTCTGGGAGATACATTTCAAAGACATGAAAATGGCCCCTCAATGTCAACACCACGGCAAAGTGAAGTAATAGAGGACCCTAACGTTTCTCATTAGGTTTGTCAGCAGGAGTTGTTTATAAACTTGGTGAGAAGTATTTAGGTGGTGAGACCATCAGCCAGACCGCAGGGGGTGACAAGGTGAAAACTAGGCAAGAACACCTTTTAGAAATCTGATTGTAAGGAGCAATTACTGGGGTTTTTTGAAATATGTTTTTAAAAGATATCTATAAATCTAAAGTGCCCAACAGGGAAATCTCTGGAATGGCTTGCTGTGATAAAGAACAGAATACTAACAAGTAGGAAACTCTGGTATAGAGACAATTTTGAAAATGAATCTATGTTAAGTTAGGGCAATTTTATAAAAGAGAAGGATATTTTAGAAGCTGTTTACATGTTTCATAAGCTCTGACTGCTAGTGTGCTCTATCACAAGACCTATAATTTCTAGTAACTTATTTGTATATTGGATTTCCTTGGAACATAGTTTATGTCTTTTTCTGGCTAAACTTCTAATGAATGTCTTTGTCAGTAGGTACTGTAGTTTATGGAGTCTCCAAATTTCAAATGAGGAACCCTGGGAGTCTCAGACCTTCACACATTTTATATGTTGTTCTGAGATTCATAGGTTCATGTAAATCTGCTACCCAAAGCTCGTGTGACGAAGGCTCATATTTTGCATGGCACATTCACAGTCCCCTCTAAATCCTAAATTCTCATGAAAATCCAAAAAGTAATACTTTCTTTAGACTCAGGCCATGTTTTGATTTTTCTGGCTGGTGTTGAATGAAATCACTTTCAAAAAGTGATGACAGAATATCAGACAAGTGGAGGAATCTCATACTTGAAAGCTGTTTAAAATAGCTTGCTTCCAACACCAGATTCTAATACAAGTGATGGCAATCATTTCCCACTGAGGGAGCAGTAGGAGTCTCCATGAGGAAGGTTGTTTTGAGGTAACATTTGAAAATTGACTGGAATTTTGATGGGGAAATAGCCACCAAGGAATGAGAATAACACAGGCAAAAGCCCAAAGGCTGAGATGTAAAAAATGAGTTGAAGAACCGTAAAGATTGTGCTTTGAGGTACATGTGCTCCTACGCATCAGCACTTCTGTATTCCTTGGGTAAATCCCTAGCAGTGCTATTGCTGGGTCATAAGGGAGTTCTATGGGTACAATGGAGTATTACATGGCAATGAGAAAGGATGAAATACGGCCATTTGTAGGAAAGTGGATGGACCTCGAGGGTGTCATGCTAAGTGAAATAAGTCAGGTAGAGAAGGACAGATACCATATGTTTGCACTCATAGGTCTAACAGGAGAACAGGAGAAACCTAATGGAGGACCAGGGGGAGGGGAAGAGGGAAAGAGAGTTGGGGAGAGAGAGGGACGAAAAACCTGAGAGACTATTGAATACTGAAAACAAACTGAGGGTTGAAGGGGGAGAGGGAAAAGAGGTGATGGTGATGGAGGAGGGCACTTGTGGGGAAGAACACTGGGTGTTGTATGGAAACTAATTTGACAATAAACTACTTAAAAAAAAAAGATTGTGCCTTGAAAGAAGTATTTATGAAGCAAATAGTAGAGATAAGACTGGAAAGGGTGATTAAGTTCTGTTTCTCCAGAACAAGGATTTGGGGAGTTTAAGGAGCTAGAAGCATATAATTACTTTAGTAGGTTGGGAAGTTTCCTTAAAACTATTTTGGTAGGTGTCAGCCAAATTATGAAATCTAAGCTCCTATAGCCTGGTAAAGCAGAAGCAAGAAAACAGAATCCAAAAGGATAATTAAATCCTGGTTAGCAGAGGATGGGAAGAAGATGGGCCATGCAAGCTACAGTCTGTGCTGGGCTCAGAGTGCTCAGCGGAGGTGGGTAGATGTGGTCATGCTGGGCTGTGCGTGAGGTAGGTGTTTGCATTGGATTGGTCAGGGTGGGGTGGTAATGGCAGCTTTCCCCCTGAACTCTGCCTGACTCTGCTATGGTTTCACAGTGTTGACAAACATTTCTGCCGCTTGCCCTGAATGGTCCTGGAGGACATGAGCTTTCCTGCTCGAATTCATCACCTCTAACTTGAACTTGGCTCATTCTCCAGAAGCAGAGATTTCTCTGTTAATGCCTACTGGTAGATTTTTTAGCATTATCTGGGTCTCTCTTCATTCTTCTGTCTGTGTGTCTAGATGAATATGTGGAAATCCTTTTTTCTTTTTTTTTTTTGTGAGACCAGGAGAAACTGTTAAGAGGTTAAGTCTAAGTTGAGGAAAATCAGCACATTAAATTTTGAGATAGGTATCTACTGTTTTGTCTGCCTAGGTTCCCCTCCACTGTTCTTCCAATACCCCTTTTCCTTAGGGAAATGGCTATTTTTTTATATTGTGTGATTCTGGAGGAACTGTTACTCATGGTGCCCTACTCCACTAAGCCATGGGTGTGAGCATGTGACCCAAGTCTGGTCAATCAGTGCTTGATCCTCAGGCCACAGTTATCGGGCATGTGTGGGCACGTGTCTGAAGCAGGACCACTAAGAGTCCTTCTCTGGGATTTTTGGGATGTATTGGGATGATGGTTAGAATTTTCTACAACTAAGATTCTTCTTAAGTCAGAGAGAATGAAGCTATCACATTGAAAGAAGTAGAGCTGAGAGAACTTCCCATTGAGTTCCTGAACTTGGGTGTGTTGGAGCCTGATCCTCCACTGTTCACTCTCCCCAGGTTTTCTTTGCTTGAGTTATTTTGTGTTGTATTTTGGTCACTTCAACTGAAAGTCAAGTCCTGATTGATGTAAAAATTATTTGTTGGTCATTTTCTTTGTTAATGACTTTACCTTTATAACTTTTTTGGGTCTCAGATAACCAGTAAAGCCAAGTCTTCTGAGGGCAGGGATCACTGCCACAGTGTTCATTTAAAGCCCAAAAGGTATCCTTACCAATGTGACACCTTTTCAACATCTTGTAGGTCTATATGCTCAGTTCTGCATAGTTATGCATTTCTAAAGAAACTTCAAAATACTTGTTAACAATGTAGACAGGAATCCCTGCTCTTTGGGTTTAGTTTCACAACAAGGGAAATGAATTGTACAGAGTATTTCTGAAAAACAGATGAAAATTGTGGTGATAACATACATTAAATACTAAAAAGAAAAGTGGTTCAGAGAAAAGACATTATTTCTAAGAGTATCATTAAACTGTTTCATTATATAGTAAATGAGATGCAGTTTCACACCCTCTGAACTTATATTTAGAATGCGATGTGTGTACGTGTGCCTGTATGTGTGTGTTTGCGTGTGTGCAACTTTGCTATGGAAAACAGGGTAATTTAGCACCATTGCAAAGCCTTCAATCTTTATATTAGGAAAAGGTTTCAGCTGTTTATATCTGCATCTATGTCTCACGTTATGCATATATGTGTATAAAACATACAAATAAATATATTCACTTCCTGGCCAGAAGTGTCATTGCTATCTTCATCCATGCTGCTCAGCCATGAGTCAGGCTGGGAATGAGCTGAGGCAGAAGGAGGGAAGAACCAGAAAAAGGTCACTGAAACGAGATCATCTGAGCCAGCCTTGCCACTCAGACTGCTCACTCAGAGTTTCTTTGAGGGATGAGGCATGGCATCAGGAGTAGTCAGGTACCTGGAATGGTACTTGGGGTCTACAGTGGTAACACTGTGGTTCTGAGTGGTTCCTCTCTTTGGAAGAGGACTCCGGGCAGCAGCTGAGGGTACTGAAAAACAAGGGACAGGTATGGTTTCCTCATGCAGCTAAGATAGCTGGTTGCTGGAACCAGAGCAACTAGAAACAAGACCAGACTAGGGAGCAGGTAAACATGGAGGAGGCTGAGGGAAAGCCTACAGCTCAGGAGTCACCTGGCACTCATCCCTGGGACACCAGTGCTTCCTATAGAGGCCATGTACTGTGTGACTTCAGAACAATTGGACCAAATATGCAGGGCTGGCATCTATGCCAGAGCCAAGAAAGGCAGGGAATGATCTTGGAGCCTCAGCAGAATCCTGGGGCAGGGGGGCACTCTGAGGCTGCACCTACTTCTTCTCATTTCTTCCTCTCACCTATGCCTGCCTTGGGTGTAGACTCATGGTGTAGGGAAAGGAATTTAACCTGAACCAGATGGGATGAGGCTCACCAGAGTCTCCTTGTCTGTGAACCCTGACTCCTCCATTTCAAAGGAACTCCCCTTCAGCCACAGGGAGGGGTCAGCTGCAGACTTCATGAGTGGGCCTGTGGACTCTGAATAACACCTGCTCTCTCTTAGCTCATGGGCCTACTTTTGTCATCCTGCCTCAGAACCCACCCCTCCCCTTGTGCTATTTCTGAGATGCTTCACTTTTCATCATGATGATTCAGTGATGCTGCAGGGTATTTATTTATTTATTTATTTATTTTTAATAGTAAATATTCTGCTACTATGTATTAAATACTGCATGGTTTGCCCAAGCTAAGATGAAACCACATCATAAACCAATAAGCATTTTGCATTTTCTTTCATTATCTACTCAAAGTCATGCCTACTACACCTCT
>NC_043708.1:33611391-33621199 GCF_006229205.1 Suricata suricatta
TATGGTATCTGTCCTTCTCTGCCTGACTTATTTCGCTTAGCATGACACCCTCAAGGTCCATCCACTTTCCTACAAATGGCCATATTTCATTCTTTCTCATTGCCATGTAGTACTCCATTGTGTATATATACCACATCTTCTTGATCCACTCATCAGGTGATGGACATTTAGGCTCTTTCCATGTTTTGGCTATTGTTGACATTGCTGCTATGAACATTGGGGTGCATGTGCTCCTATGCATCAGCACTTCTGTATCCCTTGGGTAAATCCCCAGCAGTGCTATTGCTGGGTCATAAGGGAGTTCTATGGATAGTTTTTTGAGGAACCTCCACACTGTTTTCCAGAGTGGCTGCACCAGTTTACATTGCCATGCAGGGTATTTATTTATTTATTTATTTTACAGGGCTGAAAGGCTGGGCCAGTTTTACTGGTAGCTAAACAGTGATTAATGGGGTATGGTTTGAGAGGCACTAGGACAGGCCCCCCCATGCCCCTGCCTCTGCTTGGAATTCTCTCAGCATCGTTTATTTACACTAAGTCATCATGTCTCCCCTATAAGACTGTGTTCCATAGGTGTGTTCACCTCCGTGCTTGCAACAGCACCCAGTACATGATAGGTGTTCAATAACCATTGGTTGGATAAAGGGTCTTCAAGGGGCACTGCATTAAAGTGCAAATACCTTTGGAACAGTGCACCGAGCTGTTATCAGTGCTTACCACCCTGGCAGGAGTGACTGCTTTTCCTTTGTGTCACTGACCCTGAGCCACCCTTCTCTGTACCCTTGAGGGAGCCACATGCAGGCAAAGGAGAGCCACAGATAGCAGTTGTCCCTGCCAGTACACGGGTATTTCCCTACTGTTCCTATTCTACTTCTGTTTCTCCTTGGCTCAGAATCCCTGACTCGGTCTCTTATTTATGACTCTGCTCCTGCCCTGAGGGCTGGCCTGGTCTCCCAAGTTTGGATTCCAGTTCCCCCTGAAGTGGGTGGCTCAGCCCATCCACATCTATGCCCTAGCCCTTTAGACTGCCTCCTCCAGGGGGATGCCTTACCTGGGCAGGGTCCTTGGCTCTGCCCCATGTGGTCCTTCCCGCAGCAGAGATGCTCAGAGATATGGCTGTGCAATCTGGGTGGAGGGAAGGTAGGGGGGGCGAGTGGTGTGGATTGTAACTGTTCTCTGGACAGTTTTTCCTCTCTACTCACATCCCTCACTGGCCTCTCCTTCCCACTTCAAACTCGATGCTGCCTCCCTGAGCCAGAAACTGTCTTAGAGTATGAAGCTTCTTTCCTCTGACCTTTCTCCCTTGTGGTTTTTTGCAGGCTCTGTTTACCTGCGTATTCTTCTTTGTGGCTCTCTGCACCTCCTCCTCCACCTCCCCCAGGTGGGTGTTTTAGCCTGTGTTTTCTCAGAGAAAGGCTGAGCGAAGAGCTTGAGTGTGGGCAGCCAATTTGGGGAAATGATTTCTGGGGCACAGGAGTGGAGACTGGAAAGTGTGCCACAGAGAAGGTGGGAAGGGTGCTAGAGGGGGTGTTCTTGACTGAGTCACTCTTGCAGGCTACTGGGACTCAGCCCCACTAGGCTGCTCCAAGGAATCATGCAGAATGTGCCCAGAATTCTGTTTAAGTGATGGAATGGAGAAACATCCATCGAGTACTTCAGCATTGCCCTGTGAGTTGTTAACTTCCTTGCAGATCCTGGCTGGCCTCCACGCTGTTGTGTCCAAGAAACCCAGAGGCACAGCACAACTGAGGCACGATACTCTCAGCTTATTCCTGTACAAAGCTGGTTACCATGGCAACGGCAGTAGGGGATGTGGGCCGGGAAGGAGTGAGGCAAGACACAAGGACTAGTACTCCCTTGCCCTGTTGCAGATCTAGTGATGTCTGTGTTAAGTCCCATTGGTCACAAGGACTTCAAGGTGTTGCCAACCACTCTCCTCAAAAGACTTAGGACAGGAAGATTAGTGGGACACACCATGGTTTGTAATCTCACAAATGGTCCCAAGGCCTTGACCGGGATTCAGCATCTACTTCCCACACCATACCTTCTGTTTCCCCAGTCAGAGAACAAAGGCGGTGGCTGCTGAGGTTATCCCTACACCCCCTGGCCTCCCCAGGTCTGCCTCACCTGGGTTACTGCTTCCTTGGAGTGTTGGGAGACTCTGGAAAGTCAGGGGCAGAGGGGAGCCTATGGGTAGAAATTGCTTATGGAGGTGGTGCTCAGGAAGGAAAATTCTAGAACAGAAGGTTCCACTTAGAAACTTGCCAAGGATGAGCTCTGTTTAAATTTAACTGGAAACTGGTTCCATCCAAGGCCAAACATCACTTCGTCCTTTGTGCCCCAACCCCACCATGGGGAAGTAATGGGAATAGAGGCTGAGGGAATTGGTGGGAGCAGATAGAAGTCCTTCTCTTCCAGGACTGTCTGTACCCAGTCAAAGACCACCTTCTCCCTGCCACGGAAGCTCCACAGATCACCTGGACATCTCCCTCACTGCATGCACCTGCCCAGCAGAGCCTGGAGGGGGGTCCTGGGGCTCCAGCAGCCTCCCCTCCCAGTTCTCTCCAGCCTTTTGTCAGCCAGCAGTTCCTGCTTATGCTCACTTCTGTGCCATTATTATGCTAACTTCTCCACTAGAAGAGCCTTTCCAACCCCTTTCCATTCTCCTTACAACCCTGCTCAATTTTTTTAAAGGCCAAGCCAAGCATTTTCTTTGTGAAAGTCCTGGAGGAATTACTCTCAAGTATTCTATGCTCCTTTAATGACATCTCTACAATAGTACTTTATGCATAATAACTCATTTACTTCTCAAAACGGCCTTTGAGGTAGAGTCTATTACTCTACCTATTTTACAAATGAGAAAACTAAGTCATGGGGAGATCAAATCACTTGTCTGAGATAACACATTGAGTAATGTCACTTACAGGACTATGCCTTCTCTGCATACTGACAATATGTAGCTTGGTGTGTCACATAGGAGGCCACACATATGCTACCAAGTGAATCAGTTGAATGCTGGTACTTGCTCAAAAGAGTCAAATGAAGTCTAATTTAAACATAAGACAAGTGTAGTTGACACTTCATAATACTGAAGTAGGTTCTCTTGTTTGAGAGTTCTCTAGGCCTTTCCATACTCTCTCTGTCTTTTCTCTTTCTGGTTGTTTTCCGGTTTATTTAGTTTATTCTTCCGTTCGGAGAATATAAGACAAAATTACCAAGAGGAAGAGGTTTGCTTGGGGGAGAGGGCTGAGGTCTTCTCTAGGTTAGATGTTTGGTGAATCCATTGGCTTTGTGTTCTTCATTAGGACTGGATAAATGAGAATTGGCTTCAGGCAGGGGTGGAAGAGGGAAGCTATCAGAGTACCTGGTGAGAAATTGAATTTAGAGGGAGGGAATGAAGTGGAATATGTTCCTTTCAGTCCCATTGATCTTTCTTTCCATCAAAGCATCTCCTGCAGGCTTCAGTTAAGGGTATAGAATTATAGGAATTAGATATGTTACCCTATCTACGATGATGGCAGGATCATTTGTCAATGAAAAAAATTCAATTGGAGAGTTTCTAGAACACTCTTTATGCTTGACTTGTTTTTGAAATCTTTTTAATTGGATTTGAGTCTTTTGTTTCTTTGGACAAAGTCATTAACCCCTGTTTCACTGGGCTGAAAAAAGAAATGAAAGGTAGTTTAGACTGTCTGGGAGCCCTGAAGTAAGAGTCAGCATGCCTACCTTGTATGGGGTGAGCGCCACACCTGCTCCCTCCTCACATGCCTCACACTGCTGTGGGACGGAACTGATGTGGTCCACTATGACCCTCATTCTCTCTGAAAGTTGTTTAAATGCAGCATCACAATCAAGGGCTAAGCCATGGGATTTGAGAACATAACTGTTCTGGTGACAAGGGCACAGAGTAGAGGGAAAAGGTCTTTTTTTTCTAGTTCTGACTCTGTTACTGAACTAAGAGTTGGGAGAAGACAGTGCATTAGTGTTGAAAATGTTTCCTTGCTTTTGTAAAAGGGAGGGAATGAATTAAAAGTGTTCAGGTATCAGGACTGGGTTTCAGAGTAGAATGTGGGGTCTGGAACCCAGTGCAGACACACATTTTTCTTTACTCCTCATTCTATCTTTAATGACTCCCTTAATCCCTAATCTATTCCTCTTTAATCCTTTGTGTCCTCAGAATATGGGATAGATGAAGGCAATAGTGGTCAAGGTCATGGATAATGATACTATTAACCTTTAAGAATCCAATTAATTAAATTTAATTAAAGAGTATGAACTACTTTTTATCAAGCACTTAGTATGTAGTAGATACTGAAAAATACTATTTAATTTAATGCTCAAAGTAATCTTAAGAAATAGATACAGTTATCCCTATTTTAAACATGGAAAACTGAGGTCCAGAAAGGGAGAATTATTTGTGCTAGTTTACAGCAAGTAATGGCTGAGTCTACCGGAAATGTATTTTAACCCAAAGCCGATGCTCTTACCCACTATTGCACACTTAACAGGGAGAAAGGTAGTAGCAATATATAGTAGATATATAATCCAATGGACTTTCCTTTGTAATTCTAAGCCTCTCAGTTAGCACTCATATTTGGTCATATTATCAATCTTAAAACTCTATCTGTGGTCTCCTATCTTTAAGGATCACCTTCTGTGATCGTTAATTGTATGCATCAACTTGGCTGAGCCATAGTGCCCAGATATTTGGTCAAACATTATTCTGGATGTTAGATTAACATTCAAATTGATGGACTTTGAGTAAAGCAGATTGCCTCGTACTCAATTTGGGTGGGCCTCATCCAATCAGTTGAAGGCCATACTAGAACAAAGAATGAGGTCCCCTGAGCAAGAAGGAATTCTGCCAGCAGAATTCAAATTTCTTTGAACTTGAACTGCAACATCAGCTCTTTCCTAGGACTCTAGCCTGCCAGCTTACCCTGTAGATTTTGTACTTGCCAACCTCCATAATCATGTGAGTCAATACCTTAAAATAAATCTCTTTCTAGAAGATACATGTTCTATTGGTTCTGTTTCTTTGGAAAAGCCTAAATAGCACTTGTTCTTCCTTCTTGGACTTTTCCTTCTGCATCTCCTTCAAGTCCTCATTTCCTCTTCTGCTCTGACAAGAGGAGTCTTCACTGTTGGATGGCAACTTCTTGTTCTTTTGTCTGTATGTCCTTTCCCTCAGAAAGATACTCACTCTCACAACTTCATGATGAATATGAGTTATTTTGAAATCTGAGTTCCCAGCTCTGACTGCCTTCCATACCCCATGTTTGGGGCTGCCTGGACCTTTACAGGAGGATGTCACCAAACTTGTCAGCTAATCATTCAGCTCCCACATCATCGGGCTCTCCTCCTAGTCACAGACTCTTTTAATCACCCAGACTTAAATCTGGAGTTTCTTTATTTTATTTTTTAAATGTTTATTTGTTTGTTTGTTTTGAGAGAGAGAGAGTGCAAGCAGGGAAGGATCAGAGGGAGGAAGAGAGAGAAAATCCCAGGCAGGTTCCATGCTCAGCACAGAGCTAGGTATGGGGCTTGATCCCATGACCTTGGGATCATAATCTGAGCCCAAATCAAGAGTCAGACGTTTAACCAATGGGGGTACCCAGGTGCCCCAATTCTGGAGTTTCTTTGCGATCAAATGCTCTACCCCTGAGCTATACCCCCAAATCCTGGAGTTTCTTAAATGCTCCTTCTCCCCTGCCCCATATTCAGCTGGCTAACTAGTGGTTCAGTTGCTCTTCTTTGGGACTGTCTTTCATCTTGCTATGGTCTGAATGTTTGTGTGTCACAGAATTCATATGTTGAAATCCTAACCCCCAACGTGATAGTATTAGCAGATGAGGCCTTTGGGAGGTCTTAGTCATGAAGACTGGGTCCTCATGACTGATGTTAGTGCTCTTATAAAAGAAACACCACAGAGTTTCCAAACTCTTTCTGCCATATGAAAGTACATACAATGAGAGGTCTGTGACCTGGAAGAGGGCCCTCACTAGAATCTGACCTTATTGGCTTTCTGACCTTGGACTTCCCGCCTCCAGAACTGTAAGCAATAAATGTTTGTTGTTTATAAGCTACCCAATCAGTGGTATTTTGTTACAGCAGACTGAATGGACTGAAACAAACCTTTTCTTTTTCTTTACATGATTATGGCTGGTGTTACCTGGCCCAGGCCTGTTTGTCTCCCTCCTGGACCATTTCCCTGTCTTCAGATCTATCTTTTCTAGTCCACCTTGCACAGAAATGGAAGATTAGCCTTTCTAGACCACCATTTTCTTGATCTCTCTTATCCTGGTTTAGCAGGAGAGAGAAGCTAGCCCTATCTCAAACCAGTGCTAAAACTGTACCTGAAGTTAATCCTTTCTTTGAGAATAAAGCCCAATTCTGCTTCTTGCCACATGTTCCCAAACCCCTGGAAAGCAAGGCCACAAAGAACCTCACACTCAATCAGAAGCTCCTTTGTAACCAACTGTCTCTTTAAAAGCTGCAAACATCCAGCAGCACCAAGGGGAGTTTAGATGGCATTGGACTTGGTCTTCTAGGGAGGGACATACCAGGGTCCAGGACTAAGCCCCCATGTGATTCTTTCTGCACATCAGGGCTGTTTCCTGCCATCAGCTCTCACCAGGTCAGACTAAGCTTGTTTCCCTGGAGGCTAAACTCAGATGGAGATGTCAGAGAGGGTGCAGAGATGGAGACACAGGTCCATAGAAGGGAAAAAAATGTCTTTATTTCTGAATGGTACTGTTAACTCAGAAGCTTCACTGGGTTTAAATACCCATAAGCACTGTGGCAGTGGTTTATCAAAATAACTTGCCTACAAAGTATCCACATTGAAGGGTAAGCTATTGTTCTGGTTTTGAGGGATGAAATATAATTTCTTTTTTATTGTCTTTTAGGGATAAGTGCTCATACAGCACTTTGAGAGGAATACTTTTTACCAAATTGGGCCAAAGTTATGTAATAATAGTAATAGCAGCTATTATTTACAGAGTACTTAACAGTGTCACATACTGTGCAAAGTGTTCTGCATATATTGACTCATTTACTCCTCACAATAAAATCACAAGTTATAAACTATTATTACTTCCATCTTTCAGATGTGGAAACTGAGGCATAAAGAGGTTTGCTCAAGGAGATAGCTAAGAAGTAGTAGAGTCAAGATTTGAACAGGCAGTCTGGCTGCATAGCTCATAGGCATAGGGAAGGAAGGAGATCGGACTGATTCCTACATTTGGTAGGTAATTCACTTGAATTAGTACCTAATTACTGGCCAATTGGAAGAGTTTTATTGTAACTAAGGAAGCCATAAGGTTTCTGCAATGGGAGCCTAAATTTGAGACTCCCAATAGGTGACTCACAACTTTCTAAGATACCAAAAGATCTCAAATTTGGAATAAAATTAGGTCAAGACAAAATTTAATGCATTCCTGAGGGCCAATGGGTTATATGGGGGTGTGGGTCCTCAAGGCTGCTCCCAGTTAGGTCACAGGGCAAGAAGGAGAGTGGTAAGAATAATTGAAGATGGATAGAAATTTTCAAAATCAACTTGCTGGAATCAGGAAGGATTTCTTTTTAATGATGCTGATTGCTTGGGGGCAGATAGAACGAGCAGAGGCTTCATGATTGCTGAGTCTAAATTCTCTTGGTGTACGGATAAATTTAATGGATGTTCTGTGTCACACTGATGAGGAGAAGGCCCTGGAGCTGTCCAAAGGGACTGGCACACTGTTCACAAATCTTATGCACTTCCCCTGGCAATGAGGAGCTACAGGAGCGGTGTCTCAAAGGATTGCCATCCAGGTGGGACTGATGTGTCTGGAGCCTTCTGCATTGTAACCTGTGCTTCCCCAGGCCACACTAACCATCTGCGGCAATGAGTTCTCAAACAATGGGACTGTGTGGACCCCAAGTTTCTCTCTTCCCTGACGCAGTCCCTGGTGGCCTCTTATTCTACTTGGTATCATTCAGTTTCTTCTATGGCCACCAATGCAAAGCTTGCCCTTGATGGCATCACATTCCGGCCTCTAGGGAAGGCAAAATCTCCACAGTCAGCCCTACACCCTGGTTTTACTGGTTTGAGGACAACTGATTTGGCTTAAAGAGTGGGTAGGATTTAGGTGAGGAGAAAGAAAGAAGTTAAAAATTCTGTTTTCTAGGGAAATACGCAATATTTTCCATAGTTGTACTTTTGGGCTCCCTTCTTCCTGCTGTCATCTTCATCTTCTCTGTTGGATTAATTTAAGAGAAAGTCCCTATGACTTTCTTTCCAGAAGCTGTGGGCCTTGGCAGCCCTTGCTTGGAAGGCCAGCCCCCTGCTTATGTACTGCAAGCAGGAACAAATGTGGGGCAGGAGGCAAGGGGAAAGCATGAACAGGTTTGGACCAGCTGTCCGAGGCCTGAGAGAGAAATGCCCTCTGTTCTTGTGTGTGCTTTGTGCTGCTTCTCACTAGCAGAGAAGTGGGAATCTGAGCCTTCAGTCAGGATGCAAGTCTCAGGGAAGAAGCCAGAAGGGTCACCTAACCTGCTTTGGGTCCAGCGCACCAGCTGAGAGCCAGGTTAGGACAAATGCCCAGAGCTGCCATGTATGTTAGACATGTGCAAAGAACGAGATGTGATTGGATGGCATCCCTGTTAGAATCTTTGGGTGGAAATGGATGAGGCTGTTCACCTCCAGGAGAGAAGCAGTGAGAACCTGGTATCCACGCACCTTATCCTTGGACCTTTATCTGCTGAATCCTCTTATGTCCTATGTAGGATGGACTTACCCTCTTTCAGTCAGTCTTCCCAGGACAAGCAACAGGTGGATCTCAAATCTCTGCTCTGATGTTTGACACCATTCAAGAAGCCATCTCATTAAAGGATAGGGCTGAGAAACTAGTTTGAGTATTTTCTGATAATTTAACATCTTGATTAGAAAATGGCAGGATTTTGTTGAAAACCCCCCTTTGACTGATGTGTGTCTCTTATCATTCTAAACATTTTACTCACTGTCTAATAAAATGAATTTTATTGATTTGAGGCCTAGAAAGGGAAATGATCTACTTTTCTTTTTTTATAATAGTTTATTGTCAAATTGGTTTCCATATAACACCCAATGCTTCTCCCCACAAGTGCCCCTCTCCATGACCATCATCTCCTTCCCCTCTCCTTCTCCCCCTTCAGCACTCAGTTCATTTTCAGTATTCAATAATCTCTCATGATTTGTGTCCCTCTCTCTCCCCAACTCTCTTTTTTTAATAGTTTATTGTCAAATTGGTTTCCATACAACACCCAGTGCTCTTCCCCACAAGTGCCCTCCTCCAACACCACCATCTCTTTTCCCTCCTCCCCTTCCCCTTCAACCCTCAGTTCGTTTTCAGCATTCAATAGTCTCTCAAGTTTTGCATCCCTCTCTCTTTCCCAACTCTCCCTCTTCCCCTTGTCCTGGTCCTTCATTAGGTTTCTCCTGGTCTCCTGTTAGACCTGAGTGCAAACATATGGTATCTGTCCTTCTCGACCTGACTTATTTTGCTTAGCATGACACCCTCAAGGTCCATCCACTTTCCTACAAATGGCCATATTTCATTCTTTCTCATTGCCATGTAGTACTCCATTGTATATATATACCACATCTTCTTGATCCACTCATCAGGTGATGGACATTAAGGCTCTTTCCATGATTTGGCTATTGTTGACAGTGCTTCTATGAACATAGGGGCACATGTGCTCCTATGCATCAGCACTTCTGTATCCCTTGGATAAATCCCTAGCAGTGCTATTGCTGGGTCGTAAGGGAGTTCTATGGATAGTTTTTTGA